>NC_048595.1:419473766-419773766 GCF_003668045.3 Cricetulus griseus
TGGATCCAGACGAGTCCATCAGTGGTAGCTTAGGTCTAGATGTCACCATGGCCCCAGGGGGCAAAGCAGGCCTCTCAGATTGGCATGGGCCAGCAGCAGAGTGGTCCCTGACTCCAACATGAATTCAGGTTGTGGCCCAGACCTCAGACAGTTGCATGGCCTTCAATGGTAACAGGAGCCATAGAGATCAACATAGACCCTGGCTGCCATAGGACCATAGACTCAGACTTGACCCTGGCCACAGCTCAAGCCAGGAAGTCACTAACGCCATGAGTGACAGTGCAGGCCACTCTGATTTCTATGGTCCTGTGGGCAGCGAGACCCTCAGGCACCAATATGGGCTCAGGTGTTATCCCAGACCACAGGCATCTGCACAGCCTTTGGTGATAACAGGAGCCACAGACATTTACCCAAACCCAGTAGGACCATAGACATGACTGTTGGTAGCAGCCCAGGCCCAGATATCACTGTGGCCCTGAGTGGCTAGCAGGCCACCATATCAGCCCATTCCTCACTGCCTTAGCCTCTTCAGATCTGCCTCCCTTCTTTCCCACACCATATATTTGCTCATCATAATGGCACCCATGGTTTCTTCTACCTACCCAGGGCAAGTGGCCCCAGGCAAGCACTTGTGTGTCCTTCACCGCCTATTCCAATGATGCCAGGCAGGCTCTCACTTTTGGATTCTTGTTGGTGCATTAGGACATCTCAGCTTCAAAGCTAGTTGGCATTCAACCTTTAGGATATGGGAATTTACTTTTGTTTAAATTAAGCTTGGATTTATGAAATAATCTATAACATGTGACAGATCTCAGAACACTTTCTTGTTCTGCTGGCTTATTAATGTTCCAAGTTATCCAGGCATCAGATGTTGGGGTGGTCTTGTGGCCTCTGTAAGACCCAGTACTGTTCTAATTCTTAATTTTTACTGGACAATATGCAATAGGCAAGGGGTTATGTTTTAGAGAGAAATGAACATGGAGCTGTTCGGTTGAACTCAGATGCACTTTAACTGATGTCCTATATAAGCTTTATAGTTAACAATAACCACTGGCAGCTGGAAGGATAATTGAAGGGAATTCTGACGCAGTCACTGCTCTCCTCAGTTCAATATTTCAGTGGCTAAAATGGAGTGGAGAATATGATTCAAGATCCTCTTTCCACTAATTGGTCATTGTGTTGGTTTTGTTCTTAAAAATAACAATAAAAGGTGCCAAATTTGACACCAATTTATGTTCTGTGAAGCTAACTTTATGTAACTGTATTCTAGCAAAGTTAGGAAACAGGGCACTTAACAAGCTGCCCTAGTAGTCTTGTCTACAGAACTAGATCAGATGTGCAAAAGGACCTATTTTTTGTTTTTCTATGAAAATATGAGTTTCTGTGTGACATCTGCTTTATCTAAAGGAGCTCTACTACTTCTTATTCTCATACTGTGCTCATGGTATTCTGATTTTTGTAATATGTAAAATCAATACTTGAAGACAGAGTTCATCAAGCGCATGAAATTTCAGGTTTATATATCTTCTTTGGAGATAGTGAAAGGATGCTACACACACACACACACACACACATACACACACACACACACACACACACACACACACACACACACACACACACACACACACATATACATATACACATATTGTTAGTCTTAAACCTGAGTTCTACAAACAGATACACTTGATAGATTCTACAGATAGATTCACTTGGTACTTCTGAATACTTAATGAGAGTCCCCGGGTATATGCTTAACATTGGTGTTTTTCCATGTATTCCAGGTAATTCTAGTGTCAGGGAAGTTGAGGAGCTGGACACTGATTTATGCCTATGGAAGGAGAACATCTAGGCAAAGCGTACTCCATTCCAGGGTAAGGTGACCCTATTGACTGAGCTCAGTCAGAGTCTTATTATTCCAGATCCTGGAAGACAATAGTTTTTCTGGCTGCACAGTAGAGGCACACAGTTCTGAGAATCTGAGAACCATAATGACTCTAGTGATGTTGGGGGACAGTGCACCAGGCATAGCTTTCTGGTCTGTAAACGTCAACCAGCACAAAGAACTGTGGTGCTGGTAAAGTAGCTCACACCATCCCCATAGGCAGGCTCTATTACTGTACACATGGTCCAGGAGATCCCTAACATAAAAGAGGGGCAAATGTCATATCTGTGGTGCATAGAAGACATGCCCTTGAGATACACAGAAATGCTTCAGAAAGTGCTAGAGGGCTCAAAATAATGAGCAGGAATAAGAAACAGCTATTTTATGGCTCATATGAGCACATTTTCCTTCGGGCTGAAGGAGCCTCTATGTATAAGGATTATACACACTCAAATGAAAGTTGTAAAATGGTCAACAAATTTACTCCATGCCTAATTAGACAAATAATGAAAACTACACAATAAAATGTGGGTTTGCACAAACACTGTATTTGTAACAAACAAATGTTATCTAGACCTAGGGAAAAAAACTGGTATTAACATTGATAACTATCTAGTTCTAAATTCTAGCTTTCCTAGTAATTAGCTATATAACCTCCATACTTGTTTTCATCATAGAGTAGTGGGAAATAATTACTTTTATTTATTTTTACTTGTTTTTAGACAAGGTCTTGTATTGACCAGGTTGTTCCAGAACTTGCTTTTTATCCAAGAATGATCTTGAACTTCTGCATGAAATTTATTCAGCACTAAGATGGAACCCTGGGATCCATGCATGCTAGGCAAGTACCCTGTCAAGTGATCTATGGCTCCAGGTTATATTGTGAAAGCTCATTTTAGGATCTAATAATCTGACACATTAGATAATCAGAAGATTTATTTGATGAGCATGTGCATGTGTGTGTGTGTGTGTGTGCGCGCGCGCGCGGGTGTGTGTGTGTGTGTGTGTGTGTGTGTGTGTGTGTGTGTGTGTGTGTGGTGTCCTAATATAATTAAATAATGAACGAAGACTGATTTAAACGGGATGATACAGTATACTGCCTTTTGGGCTTTTGATGATAAAATCCATCATACTGTCTTTTTTGATCTTTGCATATTTATCTTTCTAAAGTAATCTATTAAAAGTCCATTATTGTTCCTTCAGGAGGCCTGTTTTGCCCACTGTGTAGTATGCAACTACCAAAACAAAAGATTAGTCAAAGAGAATTTATTAATGAGCAGCCAAGCATGGAGGCAGGACTGCTAGCTGCAGATCTATTTCCCTAATAATTGGCTTAGAGATAACTATGGGCTAATCAGGGTGACCTCAGGTACATGGACTGGTGATTGGGATGGGGTCTTTTTGTGGTCAGAACACGTAATTATTCATGGCTCTCTCCAGGACAAATGTTCAGACAATGGTGCTGTTAGAGTACTTGGAGGGTAGAGTTTTTGATTATAGTTCTTTGTGTAGGCTTGAGACCTCGGCTCTTTCCTGTGTAGTTTGATATGTTCGTGGATTCTTACATGTGGGTCTTTCCTATATTTATTTAAATATATTGCTTAGATGTTTGGGTGATATTTTAAATGGAAATGCTTTTTAACATTTTGTTTGATAGTGCTTATTGCAAGTATAAGAATCATGACCGATTAAAAATACTTACCTTGTATCCTGAAACTTTGAAGTTTTGGTAAGGTACTCATGGATTTGTTTATACAGAATTTTCTGTATAAACAACTATGACATCTGCCTGACATTTATTTTTTCTTTTTATGTTTGTGATTTTAAGATGAAATTTAACAATAGGGCTTTACTGTCTGTTTGTGGAGAGCCATCAATACTCCTGACAATAGCTTGGGTTGTTTGAGGGTTTCTACGGTACCCCTTTGACCAACAACTTGATGAGATGTAACTCATCCTCAGGACTAGCACCTTCATTTGGAGACAAGAGCTATCTAGTTGTGGCATTGTCTCCCCCATTATTTGATGATTTCTTTCAGATTAACTTTATACAGGTATATATTATAGGAATCTTCTACTGTATTAGATTTCTATGCAATCCTTTAAGCAGTCCTTAGTTCCTTACACAGCTCATTGACCATGGAGAAGTCGAGCTAGTGCCTACCCCAATAGGGGTGGAGCTAGTCTTCATCCCCATAGACTAATATTCATGATGCTGGAAGGTACTTTGCATGCTACCAAAGGAGAAAGGTAAACACCAACTCAGTCACAAACCCTTCTGTCTACAAATTAACTGGCCTGTAAGATTCAGTGGCATAATAGTGGCATAAAGCTTACAGGTGTAACCAATCCACATCTAATTTGAATTAAGGTCCATTCCATAATGTGCAATGCATACCTAAAGCTGCTTGGATGGCCAAGAACCTGAGATTATATAGCCCAGGGATCTAGGGGAAACCAAATACTACTTTTCTGCTAAATAATCATAGCAATAATTTCTGCTGTACTCAAAGATGGGTTCCTTGCTCTGCCATCATTAGAGAAACTTCCTCTTGAAGGGGATGGGAACAAATATGGAGACTCAGACAGACAATAGGCAGAGAGTAAGAGACATTGGAATACTCCAGTCCTAAACAGGAAGTCTCTATCAAATCCCTCTCCTAGGGCTAAGGGATTTCTGTGGCAGAGGAAACAGAAAGTATGTTAAGTGCCAGAGGGTATAGAGGACACCAATTAATTGAGACTTTCAAATGCATCAGGACTTGCACACATATGAACTCCCAGAGACTGTGGCAGCTTGGGACTCTGTACCACATAGAGTCCTAGAGCTGAGAGAGATGGACACATGTTCCCATCCCCAACTCAGAAGCTATCTCCAACTGATAACCACTTGCAAATAAAAAATTAGTTTTATCTATGGGAGTATCACTGGGGAAAACAAACCACTCATAAGGGTAGGTCCCCAGCTCAGCAGTAATTGGCTAATACAAAAAGACCTCAATGCCATCTTTTGAGGTCTTTCTTTCTTTCTTTTTTTCTTATGATGTCATGACTTTTTTTCTTACAATATGTATTTCCAGTTTGGGGTTTTTATGGGCCTCCTGTGTGTTTCTCTGTATCTGTATTCATTTCTTGTCTATTTTCTTTGGCTATTTATCTTGTTTGGTTGTTTTACCATATTCTTTTTTTATTTATCTTATGTTATTTATTTATTTTTATTTTTACAAAATTATAATTTCACATGTCAATCCCTTCTCCCTCTCCCCCCTCCCGGAATTCCCCCAGTCCCTTCCCCCTTGCCCCTCTGCTCCCCTCTGCCCTCCATGGGGACTCGCCAAATTCCACAACATCATCCTGGGCCAGGCCTAGGCCTTCCCCCATGTGTCCAGGCCCAGAGAACATCCCCTCAAGTGGGATAGACTCTCAAAGTAACTTCTTACACCAGGGAAAAATACTGAAACACTACCAGAGGCCCCATAGGGTGCTGAAGCCCCCTCATTGACATCCACTTTCAGGGGTTGGGATCAGTCCTGTACTGGCCTCCCAGACAGCAGACTGGGGGCCATGTGCCCCCACTTGTTCAGGTTAGCAGTTTCTGTGGGCTTCACCAGCCTGGTCCAGACCCTCTTGATCTTCATTTCTCCCCCTCTGCAACTGGGTTCCAGTGTTTAGTTCAGTGTATAGCTGTGGGTGTCTGCCTCTGCTTCCATCAGCCACTGGATGAGGGCTCTAGGATGGCATATAAAGTAGTCATCAGTCTCAGTATAGGGAAAGGGCATTTAGGGTTGCCTCTCCACCATTGTCTAGATTGTCAGTTGGTGTCATCCATGTAGATCTCTGGAAATCTCCCCAGTGCCAGATCTCTCCTCGGACCTATAATGACTCCCTCTGTTATGATATCTCTCATGCTGCTCTCCTCTATTCTTCCCCCAAATCAACATTTCTGCTCCTCCATTTCCTCCTCTCCCCTCCTCTTCTCCTCCTCACATTCTGCCTGTTCCCTCTCCCATACCCTCATGCTCCCAATTAGCTTAGGGGATCCTGGCCCTTCCCATTCTATGGGGACCACCCATTTTTCTCTTAGAGGCCTTCTTGGTGAAGAGGCTGTTAATCATTTGTTCTATGTCTAAAATTCATATATGAGTGAGTACATACCATATTTGTCTTTTTGTGAATGGGTTACCTCACTCAGGATGGTTTCTTCTAGTTCCATCCATTTGTCTTCAAATTTCAAGATTCCGTTGCTTTTCTCTGCTGATTAGTACTCCATTGTGTAAATGTACCACATTTTCTCTATCCATTTTTCAGTTAAGGGGCATCTAGGTTGCTTCCACATTCTGGCTATTATGAAAAACGCTGCTATGAACATGGTTGAACATATGTCCTTGTTGTATGAACGTGCATTATTTGGGTATATGCCCAAGAGAGGAATTGCTGGATCTTGAGGTAGACTGATTCCCATTTTCCTGAGCAACCGCCATACTGATTTTCAGAGTGGTTTTACAAGTTTGCACTCCCACCAGCAATGGAGGAGTGTTCCTTTTTCTCTACATCCCCTCCAGCATAGATTGTCATTGGTGTTTTTGATTTTAGCCATTCTGGCAGGTATAAGATGGTATCTCAGAGTTGTTTTGAGTTGCATTTCTCTGATGGCCAAGGATTTTGAGCACTTTCTTAAATGTCTTTCAGTCACTTTAGATTCTTCTGTTGAGAATTCTTTATTTAGTTCTGTGGCCTACTTTTTAATTTCATTGATCGGTGTTTTGGTGGCTAGCTGCTTGAGTTCACTGTATGTTTTGGAAATCAGTCCTCTGTCAGATGTGGGGTTGGTGAAGATCTTTTCCCATTCTGTGGGCTGTCATTTTGTTTTACTGACTGTGTCCTTTGCCTTACAGAAGCTTCTCAGTTTCAGGAGGTCCCATTTATTAATTGTGGATCTCAGAGTCTGTGCTACTGGTGTTATGTTCAGGAAGCGGTCTCCTGTACCAATACGTCCAAGGGTATCTCCCACTTTCTCTTCTAGAAGGTTCAGTGTGGCTGGATTTATTTTGAGATCTTTGATCCATTTGGACTTAAGTTTTGTGCATGGTGACAGGTATGGATCTATCTGCAGTCCTCTGCATGTCTGAATCCAGTTGTGACAGCACCATTTTTTGAAGATGCTATGTTTTTTTTCCATTGTATATATTTAGCATCTTTGTCGAAAATCAGGTGTTCATAGGTGTGTGGGTTAATATCAGAGTTTTCAATTCAATTCCATTCGTCTATCTGTCTATTTTTGTGCCAATACCAAGCTGTTTTCAGGACTATGGCTCTATAATAGAGCTTGAAGTCAGGGATGGTGATGCCTCCAGAGGTACCTTTATTGTACAGAGTTGTTTTGGCTATCCTGGGTTTTTTGTTTTTCTATATAAAATTGAGTATTGTTCTTTCAAGGTCTGTGAAGAACTGTGTTGGGATTTTGATGGAGATTATGTTGAATCTGTAGATTGCTTTTGGCAAGATTGCCATTTTTACTATGTTGATTCTACCTATCCAAGAGCATGGGAGATCTTTCCATTTTCTGGTATCTTCTTTAATTTCTTTCTTTAAAGACGTTAAGTTCTTGCTGTACAGGTCTTTCACCTTTTTGATTAGCATTACCCCAAGATATTTTATGTTGTTTGTAGATATTATGAAGGGTGATGTTTCTCTGATTTCTTTCTCATTCTGTTTACCATCTGTAAATAGCAGGGCTAATGATTTTTTGAGTTAATTTTGTATCCTGGTACTTTGCTGAAGGTGTTTATCAGCTGTAGGAGTTCCCTGGTAGAGTTTTTCAGTTCATGAGGGATATTGGTCTGTAGTTCTCCTTTTTAGTTGTGTCTTTGTGTGGTTTGGGCATCAAAATGATTGTAGCTTCGTAAAAAGAGTTTGGCAATGCCCCTCTTGCTTCTATTGTGTGGAACAATTTGAGGGATACTGGTATTAGCTCTTATTTGAATTTCTGGTAGAATTCTGCAATGAAGCCCTCTGGCCTTGGGCTTTTTTTGGTTGGAAGGCTTTTGATGACTGCTTCTATTTAACAAGGCTTATAGATCGATTTAAACTGCTTATCTGTTCTTAGTTTAATTTTGGTAAGTGCTATTCATCCAGAAAATTGTCCATTTCCAGATTTTCAAATTTTGTGGAGTACAGGTTTACAAAGTATGACCTGATGATTCTCTGGATTTCTTCAGTGTCCGTTGTTATATTCCCCCTTTCATTTCTGATCTTGTTAATTAGCATGCTCTCTCTCTCTCTCTGCCTTTTGGTTAGTTGATCTTCTCAAAGAACCAACTCTTTGTTTCATTGATTCTTTGTAATGTTTTCCTAGTTTCTACTTTTTAAATTCCAGCCCTCAGTTTGATTATTTTCTGGCATCTACTCCTCCATGGTGAGATTGCTTCTTTTTGTTCTAAAGCTTTCAGTTGTTCTGTCAATTCTCTAATGTGACTATTTTCCAGTTTCTTCATGTGGGTACTTATTTTATGATTATTTTTCAGATGCTTGTTTGTAGCAGTCTTTCTTGGATTGCCAGCCCCCTAACCATGAAATGGAGGCTTACTATTAGTTTCGAATGCTCAGCCTTAGTTTGGGCTTACCCCACTGGTTTTTATTACTTATTTTAATCTGTTTCTCTTCATCTACGTTTCATCTCAGGGCTTTTTAAAACTTTCTTTCATTCTGTATGTCCTACTTTCCTGCTTCTTCCATGTCTGGTTGCCTGGTGGCTATTTGTCTGGCCCCTGTTGTCTTCTCTTTCTCCTTCTTTCTCTCCAGAGCCTAAATTCCTCCCACTACTTATTCTGTCTGCCCACCAGCCCTGTCTATCCCTCTGCTGCCTAGTGATTATCCATCCAGCTTTTTATTAGACCAATCAGGTGCTTTAGGCAAGCAAGGTAAAACAAATGTAACACATTTACAGTGTTAAATCACTATTCTATTCCACAACACCTGTTTGCTTTCTAACTAGAGACAGAAAGGGCGTGGTTTGCAGATGGGGAGGGAGGTAGGCAGGCCCTGAGAGGAGAAAGAGTAATTGGAATATATTGTATAAAAAACAATCTGTTCTCTAGAAAAGAAAAAACAAAAGTAGAACTATAATCTGATCTAGCTCTTCTACTTCGGGGCATATATCAAAGAACTTCCATTGAGTAGCCATGTTTACTACTTCGTTATTTATGATAGCAAGTGAATGGAGCCAACTTACATGTCCAACAATAGAATAAATAATAAAAATATGATACTGATAGAAAATGAAATATTCAGCTGCAAGAAAAAAAATATATATATATTCCTCTTTAGCTGTCAAATGTCAGTAACATCCTCAAGGCTATAATATTATTGATAACACACCAAGTCATAGAATTTTCAAGAACATATTATATAATTCTCAGAAGTCACTGTTATAAAAGTTATATCTTCATATTTTAAGCCTTGACTTTGTTTTGTTTATCCTCAGAAAGAAGGAAGAAACTATCCTTCAAATTATGTACAAGACAATGTAAGAAATGAAGCTATAAATATCATGAATATGAGCTAGAAAATTAAATCAAAGCCTGATATCACATAAATATGTATGGAAGTTATAAGACTGACTTGCAATTTTACCCTCTAGTTATCGACTATCATTAAGGGAATGTTTTCACCCTCTATATCTGAACTGCCTTAAAAGTCTGTAGACTTCAGACTTATCAAAATTATTAAGTTAATTGGTTCATTTTTTTTAGCTGAATTCACAAAATTGTTGAAATGCAACAGTTAAGTAGTTTACTCAGGGCTACTTACCTCTTAGAGACAGTGAGGCACGTTTGATCAATACCGTCATACCTGGTGCCTTGATTCTTTGTCTTTAGTTCATTTAAGTTGTAAGTTTTTCTTTAAATTATGGTTGATACTTTTGGATTTTTCTCAACAGCCTCCAAAGTCACAAAGAAACCCTATCTCAAAAAACCAAAAAAAAAAAAGAAAAGAAAAAAGAAAGAAACAATTTTACTTGTCTGAAGATCAAACTCCCCTTATTTGAGTCTTGGTAGAATATAAATAATATTGAAACAAGTCAGACCTGAGTCGAAATCGTGTTGCATCTCTGCCTCTGTGTCTTGGAAAGATTTGCTAGTCTTTGAAAGCCTTGACTTCTTCCAAGACAATAAAACCTAATTAACTGTTTTAGTGTTTGATTAAATATAAAATTATATGAGCTGCTATACTAACATGAGTGGATACAATATGAACCCTTGAACAACTTGCTTTAAGATGATGTCACATAATATCACAATCGGCATGCTAGCTATAATCAAATTAAAAGCCAAAGGAAATGCATTTATTTTCTTTGATGGTCTAGTTTTTACTGATGAAGAGAGGGGAATGGATATAGAAGACAGCTATTTGGTGTTAGGAGAGAAGAGGAGGGAAATGACATATCTACGTAGCACTCACTGAAAAGGTTTTGGGAGGTGCAAGCTGAAAGGAGAGACGTTCTCAGTGTGCTCATAGAAAGGAAGAGTGAATTATAGCAGTGACCACAGCTGCAGTAGCTCAATGATTTGCTTAGAGAACCAGCTGTATAATTTCTACCACTGTACAAAATCAGTTTTTAAATTCATTTGTTCTCTCTTTCCAAAAATTACCAAAAATGATAAGTACTACAAAGACATGGATATTTTAAAATTACCTGAAAACACAAGAATACAATTATATAGTTAAGAGGTTAGGTAATTGACTGTATTTAATACCACAAAAATTTTAGTTGAACAAATATTGCTGCTTTGAGAGTCTTTGTGGTAGTGTTGAAGATGTAGTTCTTTTAAAGTCATTTTTGGCAGGCGCTATCACCTTCTGTGGTTCAGGGACAGAGTTAGTTCAAACCTGCTGCCTGCATTTGTGGTGATACAGTCTAGAGATTCATTTGGTGTTGCATCATCTGTGTTTTGTCCACTGTCTGACATTTTGATGTGAAATAACTTGCTAGAATATTATTACAGAGTGTCTCAGGAGGAGGGACCCCTGCCGTGAGCATCTCGACATGAATACATAGGTTTCTTAGTGTTTGCAAGAGCAGGTTCCAAATTTTGGGTATACTCACGAATAGATTCCTTTTCTTTTCAACCTGTATACAGAGGGCACTGCATAGAAGGTGTGAAATAGACTCTGTGCCGTTAAGGGAGTATAACACACATGTGAGTAGTGCTCATTCGAAATGAGAAATCAGTATGAGGGGACTTTGAAATGAAGACCGAACAGGGCATTTTCCATTTCTGTGCCTTTGTTTAACCAGAGAGTTTCATTTCCTCTACAGGAAAAAAAAAACTGGCAGTCAAGACCTTATTTGGAATTAGGCCATTAAAAATTATTATAAAGGCTGATTGAAATAAGACTATAAATAGGACAAGGTCTCTCCAGAAAGAAACGTCCTACTGACAACTCCTATTGTCTATTTTGAGAACACTTCAGCTTTCTAGCTTCTTATTTCCAACCAGTATTTCCTGGACCTAGAGTGCACTCAAGACTCAAATAAAATCTTAATATCAACGAGTGGAGGGCAGAGCAAAACTAGCTACCACCTGATTCCTTTATCTACTTCCAAGAAATATCTTTCCAGGAAGAAAAAGCAAGACATTCTTAAATTAAAGTCTTGGGTGAAGGATTTTTCTTTTCACTTGGGGTTGAAAGATCTTTATAGTGTGTTATCTAAAGATCTGGGGTCACAGCACAGTGTGCTCCTGTTCTCAATGGTACCTTGCTCTGTCTATATGTTCCAGATTGTTAATAATGGCTAAAAATGTGCTGTTTTCCCTTATGTTCTCTACTAAAGTATATATTTCAGTTGTTGAAGTTTTGGACTCTTGTACCATCCTTATTCCTCGTTTAAGCCTTATTCAAGTCAATTAGAGCTTCATTAAAAAAATTAAACATCTGAAAAAAAGGTATATGCATCCTGGGTTAGTCCCAGGTATTCTGCACCCTATATTAACAATAATCATCATTTCTTAAATATTAGTAATGGTACTTTTCTTTTCTATGAATTTTGATGGTAGGAAAGGAAGTGTTTGCCTTGGGTGCTTCTTACCTACTGGCTGTGTTTTCTTTGATCACTCATAAACAGACTAGTGACTTATGTAGTCTAACAGTTCTCAAATCCTCCAGGATTCTGGAATCTCCATTTCCTTTAATTTCCAAACAAAATAACAGGCTTTGTGCCTTATAGTGCTGGAACACAGTCCAAGAGTGGAGTCATACAGGGGAATTCTGAGTACTTGTGAGAAAACTCCAAGAAAATAAGGCAAGAGTCTTGTGACTTCAGTTTCTTCAAAAACATGGAATGGCCAGGAAAACCAGAATCAGTCTACCACAAGATCCAGCAGTTCTACTCTTAGTCATATACTCAAAAGAAGCACATTCATACAACAAGGACATCTGTTCAACTATGTTCATAGGAGCATTATTTGTTTTTTCTACCATTTTTTAAAAATTTGATTTAGAAACAAGATTGTTTTACATGACAATCCCAGTTCCCTTCTACCCCCTGTCCTCCCCTAACACCCCCCAACTAAAACCCTATCCATTACATACCCTTTCTTATATTCTTCCCCTGACTCAACCTTTCTGCTCCCTCATGACCTCTGCATCCTTACTCTTCTTCCCTTCTCATTCTCGTAGCTCCCTTCCTCCTCTTCCAATGCTCCCAATTTGCAAAGGGGATCTTGACCCTTTCCCCTTCTCCAGGGGACCATGTATGTCTCTCTTAGGGTTCTCCTTGTTTACTAGTGTCTCTGGCAGTGTGGATTGTAGGCTGGTAATCCTTTACTCTATGTCTAAAATCCACATATGAGTGAGTAGATATGTTTGTCTTTTTGTGATTGGGTTACCTCGCTCAGAATGGTTTCTTCTAGTTCCATCCATTTTCCTGTGAATTTTAAGATTGCATTGATTTTTCCACCATTTACAACTCTGAATGGAGTTATTTACTGCTAATATTTTAAATTTTTCTAAGGGAGCAACTAAATCTAAGTTTCAAAAACATTGGGGCCACCTAAACCCCAAACCCCAAGTTAAGGTCAAATGGAAAGACCCACTAACATCTCAATGGAGGGGTCCAGACTCATAAATTGCAATGAGAAGAGGATTTGGATATGTCTTCCCCACCGGGAAGGAAGCATCAGTCTGGCTTCTGGCCAGAAATCTAAAATTCCTGCATGTTCCCACAATACAGGAGGATGACCAAGAAAAGGTTAACCAATAAAGAAAGGAAGTGACAATGGTGGTCAAGACTCATCTTCCAAAATAACAGGGCAAATACAATGATACCTAACCATGTCCAAGGGCGTCAAACCCTTGAGAAGCTCTTGCGTTCTTTAAAAATTACAGATGATGTCCCACTTCCTGACCACTCTGACACTCCTGCTGCTGATGCTGACTGCTCCAGTGACCACCCAGCAGAGCCCTCATCATTTCCAAAAGGTGACATGGATGCTGATCAGTGCTGCCAATGGAGATGTCCTCAACACCACCATGAATGAGGCAGTTCCCCAGACCTGATGGCCCATGCTCTTCTTCGACCTCTGTGACCTGGCCCGAGGATCTTGGGACATAGGATACTGGACTTCTCTTCATCAAGGACAGTCTGAATGTGGAGGGTTGTGGGGGTGCCACCTGCTCGGACCCCCAATCTTCAGGCTGCTCAAATGTTCCCAATAGGGCAGCCTTAACGGACCCTGACTTTTCCACATGCCCGGGGAGCAATGGAACAGCAACAGACATATCCAAATGTGGTGGGGTAGATGCCTTCTACTGTGCACAATGGAGGTGTGAGAAAATGGGAACAGACTCCTAGATAAGGCAATCTCCACCCTGTTAGCTTCTTTTATAGTAATAACCTTAGTTTGTGTCTTTGGGCCTTGCCTTTCCAATAGGCTGCTCAGACTAATCAGAACTAAGACTCAAGAGACCCAACTGATAACCCCTGCCATACATTGTGATAGGCTGAGTGTTGTTATTTTGCTTAAATCAGAAAAATAAGATGTGAGATGGGGCTGGCACCAGCAAAATGGAAAATGTTGTCTCAATGGAAAATGTTATTTTGTAAAAGTTTAAAAATTAGAAAAATAAAAAAAAAAGAAACCACAAGATGGAAACCAGCACGATGGAACATGAACTATAGAGAGCACATTAGCCAGTTTATTACAGGGAAGGAGAGTGAGAATGGGAGAGATGAGAGAGACAGAGAGAGTGAGAGAGCAAAGAGAAAGTGGAAGGCAAGAGAGAGTAAGAGAAGAGAGAGAAGAAAAGAGAACAAACAGAAGAGAAGAGAAGAGAGTTAGTTGCTGACCACTGGAAACAGAGAGAGCACGGAGAATAAAATAATGCTGTGGGCTTAAAGGGGGAGCTCCGAACTGCATAATGAGTGACTAAGTGATGTGGCACATCACTGTGTGCATCCCACCTGTTGTCAGGGGGCAGGGTCTGTCTCTTAAAGAGGTACTGGCAGGTCAGCATCAATGCCTGAACCTTTCATTCAGCCCTGAGGATATCTCCCTTTTAAGTGAACCTTGACAAAGGTGCCATCAGAGGTGAAATTCTGTAGAGGTGCCAAGAGGCCCATACTTTGAAATGAGGTGGGCCATGGTCTCAAACAAAAAAGGGGAAATCTGAGGCCAACTGAAGTCTCATGCAATAGCCAACTTTATTCAGAGCATCAGGAAATTTATACTCTGAGGGATAAGAACAGTCACCTGAGTAAAGCACATGCTTTTAACCCCAACACTCAGGAGGCAGAAGCAGGTGGATCTCTGTGCATTCAAGACCAGTCTGTTCTACAGAGTGAGTTCCAGAACATCCAGGGTTGTAACACAGAGAAAACCTGTCTCAAAAAAAAAAAAAGAGTCAACTGAATAAAGTGTACAATCACAAGGGCAAGCTGCACATGGCAGACATGTTTTTCCCTAGAGGTGTATAAACAAATAACAATAGCCAGTTGTAATGAATAAGCTAAAGTGAACTCATTCCTATCTACTCCACCTGGGTGGGGCACCAAAGCATATTCTAAAAGCCATTCTATGTTCTTTTTTTCATTTTTCATTTAAATTAGAAAATAGATTGTTTTACATGTCAATCCCAGTTCCCTCTCCCTCCCCTCCTCCCCTGCTCCCCATTAACACCTTACCTATCCTACACTCTTTCTACTCCCCAGGGAGGGTGAGGCATTCCATGGGGGAATCTTCAGAGTCTTCATATCCTTTGGGATAGGGCCTAGGCCCTCCCCCATGTGTCTAGGTTGAGAGAACATCCCTCTATGTGGAATGGGCTCCAAAAGACCATTCCTACGATAGGGATAAATACTGATCTACTACCAGAGGCCCCATAGATATCCAAGGCTTCCTCACTGACACCCACACTCATGGGGTCTGGATCAGTCCTATGCTGGTTTCCCAGCTATCAGTCTGGGGTCCATGAGCTCTCTGTTGTTCAGGTCATCTGTTTCTGTGGGTTTCTCCAGCTTGGTCTTGACCCATTTGCTCATTACTGCTCCCTATCTGCAACTGGATTCCAGTTCAGTTCAGTGTTTAGCTGTGGGTGTCTGCTTCTTCTTCCATCAGCTGCTGGATGAAGGCTCTAGGATGGCTTATAAGGTAGTCATCAATATCATTATCAGGAGAGGGCATTTAAGGTAGCCTCTCCACAGTTGCTTAGATTTTTAAGTTGGTGTCATCCTTGTAGATCTCTGGACATTTCCCTAGTGCCTGATTTCTCTTTCAGCCTATAATGGCTCCCTCTATTATGGTATCTCTTATCTTGCTCTCCTCTATTCTTCCCCCACCTCAACCTTCCTGCTCCCCCATGTTCTTCTCTCCCCTCCTCTTCTCCTCTTCTCATTCTCCTAGCTCTCCCTCCCCATGCTCCCAATTTGCTCAAGAGATCTTGTCCCTTTCCCCTTCTCCAGTGGACCATGTATGTCTCTCTTAGGATCCTTCTTGTTCCCCAGCTTCTCCTGGGTTGTGGATTGTAGGCTGGTAATCCTTTTCTCTATGTCTAAAATCCATTTATGAGTGAGTACATACCATGTTTGTCTTTCTGAGTCTGGGTTACCTCGCTCAGGATGGTTTCTTCTAGTTCCATCCATTTGCCTGCAAATTTCAAGATTTCATTGTTGTTTTTTTCTGCTGAGTAGTACTCCATTGTGTAAATGCACCACATTTTCTTTATTCATTCTTCAGTTGAGGGCCATCTAGGTTGCTTCCAGGTTCTGGCTATTACAAATAATGCTGCTATGAATATAGTTGAACAGATGTCCTTGTGGTATGAATGTGCATCCTTTGAACACAGCAGAGGGGGGAGGAGTGGGAAGGGAGGTAGAAGAAAGAAGAAGGGAGGAGGGGGAGAACATGAGGGATCAGGAAGGTCGAATTGGGGGAAGAATAGAGAAGGAGGGCAAGAAAAGGGATACCTTAATAGAGGGAGTTATTATAAGTTTAAAGAAAATTCTGGCACTAGGGAAATGTCAGGGATCTATAAGGATGAGCCAAACTAAGAATCTAAGCAATAGTGAAGAGGCTACCTTAAATGCCCATCTCCTATCATGAGATTGATGACTACCTTAAATGCCATCATAGATCCTTCATTCAGTAGCTGATGGAAGCAGAAGCAAAGATTCACTGCTAAGCACTGAGTTGAATTCCTAGAGTCCAGTTGTAGAGAGGAAGGAGTGATGAGTAAAAGGGTCAAGACCATGCTAGGAAAACCCACAGAAACAACTGATCTGAGAAAATAGGAGTTCCTGGACTCCAGACTGACAGCTGGGGAAGCAGCATATGGCCAAACCAGGCCCCATGAACGTGGGTGTCAGTTGGAGGTCCTGGGCAGTCTCTGGGGCCTCTGGCAGTGGATCAGTATTTATCCCTAGTGCATGAATGGGCTTTTGGAACCCATTACCTATGGAGGGATACTCTCTCATCCTAGATACACGGGGGAGGGCCTAGGTCCTGCCCCAAATGATGTGACAGACTTTGATGATTCCCCTAGAGAGGCCTAACCCTCCCTGATGAGTGGATGGGGGGTGGGGTGGGGAAATTTTGGTGGGAATGGGAGGCTGGGAGGGAGAGGGAACTGGAATTGATATGCAAAATAATATTGTTGCTAATTTAAATAAAAATAATTAAAACCTCAAAAATATTGTTTATCATGGTGAATTTCATGTTTTATAAATTTTCCCATGGCTAAAATAAAAAGCAATTAATGTGAACAGTCCTAGGATTAGAGAAGGGAAGACATGGTTTGCCTCATTTAACTTGGGATATTGCAAGGAATCCGGAAGGCATGAAGTGGAAGCAGTATTAGTATCAAATTGTGGCTTGATGGACAATGGAACAAACCACCCAGGAAATGAATGAATGAATGAATGGATGGATGAATGAATGAATAAATGGACAGACAGCTTTATCTTATTGAATGAACTGTGAGCTAGTGTAAATGATAGCTGTGCTTTGGGAAATAATGAGCTTGGCTCCTAGATCTCTAAAATTATGTTCTTTAGTGGATTTCCAACAGAGATAATGGCAAGATTTGAGAGCCTGCCTCTTACAAATTAATTTGAATTACTATAACATAATAAAGGTCTCTGGGTATTTCTTTAAATGAATGGAGGTTACTGCTGAATAGGCAGCTCTCAGCACCAAAGAACGAATTCAAAAGCCCTGAAATATGTAATTGAGCACTTGCATGGAGGATATTAAAGGATGATTAGCACTCTGTATCAGAGACTTTCTTAGAGATAGGTCTTCCAAATGCAAATCAGCATTATTGTTCAAATATGAAAATTAAATATCATTAAATATCAGATAAGGTACAAATACTCCAGATTCATAGTTGGGACTTTCCTCTAATTAGCTAATTTTCATCTCTGAATATGAGCTCTCTATTATGTGATGAAAAGACAGAAGTACAGACAGAAGTATAAATATAGATTCCGTTCTATAATTTGATGTCTAATAGAATGGGTGTATTAATTCTTTGTTGCAACATGACAAGTTGCCACAACATGATTTTGCTGACATTGAACAAAATGCTGAAGTGGCATTTTGCACCTCACAGTTCTGTGGGACAGTATCTAGGTGGACCTGCTGGGGTATTTTGTTAAGGGTCTTACTAGGCTGAGATCATGATACCAGCCAGCAAGATACATTTTCATTTTAGGGACCCAAGAAGAAATCATCTGTAAGATGTTTCAGGTTGTTGTGAGAATTCTGTTTTAGGCTGAGATTCCTTTTTGTTGAGTGTCTGTCAGGGGCCATTGTCTTCTCTTAGAAACCATTCTGGGGGATGTTCATGTGATTCTGTCCCATCTTTAATCTAGTGAAAACCCAGCATGTCCTTCTCACATTTTCAGTCTGATTCTGCAGCTACTGAGCAGGATAAACACCCCTTTAAATGGTGTATATGATTAATTAAACTCACCTGGAAAATATCATTTTATGTTCAGATGTGTCACAGAGAATGACTACAGTGTCTCGGTCCCACACTGAGGATATAAGTTCGTTGAATGAAATTCTAGATAACTTAACACAATCATATTTCTGCTCTCACTCAAGAGGAGGGAGTTAAATAAGGAAAGGCAAAGATCAGTTGGGGTCATTTAAAAATCCTTCCCACTGCCAGGCGTTGGTGGTGCACACCTTTAATCCCAGCACTCGGGAGGCAGAGGCAGAGGCAGAGGCAGGCGGATCTCTGTGAGTTTGAGGCCAACCTGGTCTCCAGAGTGAGTGCCAGGAAAGGCTCCAAAGCTACACAGAGAAACCCTGTCTCAAAAAACCAAAAAAAAAAAAAATCCTTCCCACTATAGTGAGGGTGAAGAAAAGTCAGTGATAGACAGACCTTCATCCACCTACAGAAATGCCACATCTCATTTAGAGCTTCTAGATTTCATTGTCACCTAAAAAGGATATTTAATGGACTAGCCAACTGAGAAATAGTAACTTCACAGAGAGAAATATGTCTGGAAAGTTGACTCCATCTTGATGTAGAGTTAAGCTTCTGAGTTTATAGCCAGATAGAGAGTTGAGAGATATCAAACACTAGGAAGTTAAAAAACCAAACGAAACCTACATTCTCTCCTTGTGTGTTATGAACTGAGTGGAACCTATTGCTATCCTCTTGAACATTTTGCCTTCTATTTAGAAGCAGTTCTGCTGAGTGTTATGAATACTATGGGATCAAGTTCAGGAATTGATCTGGAGAGCAGAAAGACAAAGCAATCACCTGGAATAAGTTTGTATTAGATTATAAAGTGAGAACTAGAATTTTTTTGCTTTAGTTATTAAGGGATGGTATAGTAGGAAATTACCAATACGGAGTCAGGTAGAAATATAAGGGTATTTAATAGGGAAAAGCCTTACTTACAGAGCGAACCAGCCAGCCGGTGGTAGTCTGTACAGCAAGAAGCAAAGAGAAACCGAAAACGAAACGCAGTCCCCCTACTCACTCTGACCACGCCCTCACAAGCCTGGTCAGGTACTCCTGTAGCCAGCCCCTAAGAAGGCGTGGCTACAGCTTCCCCTACAATTCCCCTTTTAGTCTAAAAGAGGATTAAAACTTAACAGTATAAAAGTAAAATATAAGAAGATACAACAATCTGCTTATGTTATCTCCTAACTATCTATTTTAACTAAACCCTAAAGTCATCTGAAAGAGGTGTCCAAGCCTGAACACCTCCTTCCAAACTGAACCATAAACAATAGGAAGCTATTCCTAACTAGGTATATACACTATCGTAAGTGACAACAATGGGGAAAGGGGCCGGGAAGGGGGCTCACTTGGCAAAGAGCTTGCTGCACAATCCTGAGGACGTGGGTTTGATGCCCACCACCCACACAGCAATGTGTATCTGTAACCTTAGCATTGAATAAGTGGAGGTAGGGGATCACACACACACACACACACACACACACACACACACACACACACACACACACACACGTACGCATACACATGCACAAACTTCTCGAAAAATATAATTAAAATAGAAGAATTCTTTGGTTTTGCTTAAGGGATTTGGAACTGTAGGCCACTCTAGTAAGTGTGCAGGCATCTTCCTTACACTATATACTCCCAGTGCTTGTCCAAAGCTCAAAATCCTTAATTTCTCAAAAATGGTTCTATATTAAACTTCTGCTAGAATTTTCCCACATTGAAAAAATACTTCTGCAAAAGAAGAAGTCTGTTTTCGCTTGTCATAAAATTAAAGCCATACAGTAAGATCAAACTCCAAGCCTAAATTCTATCACTCAACTCATTTATTTTACATTGGATGGTCTGGGATTTTAAAAACAATCACAATGTCTATTTTTAAAGACCCGCTTATACATTCAGAAGGAAATCACAAAGGTATTTGGAAAAACATTTTGGAAGATCTGGGAAGTGCTTATAGGGTTCTATCATATAGTGTCACCCTCATCTGGTCATTCTGTGTTCTAGTTAGGCTGTAGACAATGCAGCATTCTCTGAGGCTGAAAACGGAAGCTGTTTGTTTTGTAAATTGTTTTAAAAGAAGCAGTTGCTATTCCTAGCATAGGAAACTTTATTTTGGAGTGAAGGATGCAAAGGGCAAGAGAAAATTTCTGAGTTAATAAAAGTGAATTTCAATTCTATTGTTTGTACTTACTCAAAAAATTCTTTCCTCATTGCTTTGTCAGAACCTTTAAATCTGTTCTTTTCCTGTGGCTTGGAAATATAGACTGAAACCTCAAATTTTCAATGTTTTTTTTTTTTGCTATTTTAGTCATTTTATTCTTACTGTATATGTCCGCTGAGCACACTACTGTTCCATGAGATACTCATATGTGCACATGTTGACTGATGAGTATATTCCTATCTATACCCTATCTTTCTTCTCATCTCTCTAGTCTCCCAGTGAACTCCCTTGTTTCTCTAGTCTTAATTCTACTTTCATTTCTTATAGACATACATGATTTCATGTATTTATAGAGAATTTAGACACCGCAAAATGAGAGAAAACTTATATAGTATTTGTCTTTCTGAGACTCCTTAGTTCTCATTGATTACTCCCAGTAACTGTCTCTTAGCCACTCTTTTCAGAAGACTTCCATTTTCATACTATATTCCTTTTACCTCTTGCTTTCTAACTATGTTAGCTTTGGTGAAGTACTAAAACTCCATAGGTTATTAACCACTTACCATCACAGGTGCAACCATGACTAATATGTGTTGAATTAAGGGCCTTGTCTATCTTAGGCAAACACTTCCCCATAAACTATCTCAGGCCTTTTATTGCTTGCTCTTTATTTTTGAGTATCACTAAAATTGCCCTTTGTGGCTGGGAACTCATAATGTAGCCTAAATAGACCTTGAACTTGCCACCCTTCTGCCTAGCATCCAAAGTACCTGGGATTTCAGGCTTGTATCACTGGGCTCAACCCTCCACAGCAGATCCTCTTGTTACATCCTAAGATGTAACTCACAAGTAAATAAAAAGAAGGCTTGCTGCAGCACTGCCTCAATGCAGGCCCAAGAATCAACTGACTATGGTCTGAGACATCCACAAATGAAAGAAAGTAGACTATTCCCTCTTTATAGATTATGTCTGGTCCTTTTTATAGTGACAGAATATTATGAGAAGTTACTGGTTAGGGTATCTTTATTCAAGTAATACCGGCCAAGCACAAGCCAGAGGCAGCAGGCTAGGGAGGCCAGCGAGAGGGATTCCCACATGTCTGCCACCCCTTAAGAACTCCCCATGAGTCATCCTGAACCTCCCCTGACCATGCCCTGACAGGCATAGTCAAGCACATCTGTAGCTAGCTCCTAGGAGGCATGGCTACAGTGTCTACCTACAACAGAAAGCTGACTGTTTCAAATTCAGTTTTGAATCTCTTTGGCTATGGTAGAGAACTTTCCTATGTCTGCCTTGTTCAATTCTGATTTCTCACAAGTCTTAAAGATGACAACCAATAACAGTTGGGGCAAAATGGTCTCTTTTCCATGCAAAGAGTGAGAAAGAATAATTTCTGCACTAACTATGGAATGATGGACATTCCTTTCAACCTGTCTTAGTCTGTTTAGTCTAAAACAGACTTCTAAGAGTGGGTCATTCATAATGAATGTAATTTTTTGACATAATTGTGGGAGATGGAAGTCAAGGTTAAGGAGGTTGATCTGGTAAGAACCTTCTTGCCACATCATCACGTGGCAGAACAACAGGCACAGAGAGACAGCAAGAAGTGATGAACTACTCCCCTGAGAACTAACTCGATCCCATGATAATGACATGAATCCATTCATGGAGGCAAATCCCCTAAACACCTGCCAATTTCATGAAAGTAGAAGTTAATGTTCAACACGAGTTTGGGAGAAGATAAACATTAAATCCAGTTTACAGTCTAGGGGAGTCACACTTTCATTTGTATAACTATCTGAATGCATCATCAGAGGAACACTGCTTTTCAGCTTGTCCCTAGCTTGTAAAGCAACTTAGGTCAGAATGATCAAGCCCCAAGTTTGAGCTGGTGATGATGAAATCAGCCTTTCTGAGGTGCATGTGGTTTGTGGCGACAAATGTTACATATCTGATTGGCTAGTCTGTGGTGCCCAGTTGTTTGGTCAAACACCAGTATTTGGGTGTTACTGCAAAATGATACTTTTCTCTCCACATCTTTTACCTTGAGTAAACCAAATTGCTTTCCATAGTACCAATGAGATCTAGATTATTAGTTCTAGGCCTTAGGAGCAAAAGTTGAGGGCTCTCAAACAGGAAGCAATTCTGCTGTAAGACTAAACACAATCCTTTCTGAGTCCCAGATTACTGGCTTGGCCCTTTAGCAATGCAGGTTTTTCCATAACATATTTCTGGATATTACAGATTTTGGCACTTTGACTTACCTGTTCCTGAATGAAGGAAACTATAGATCTCAATTTCAAAATAACTTATGAGAGATCCTACAAGTTCACCTGGATTTAAGTCTGGGGATGTACAGAGACTGGATTTGACATCTCACTTTTGATTAATAGGAGAGAGAAAATGTAGTTAGGGTTCATTACAATTAGTAATTACACAATGTGAGAACATGTGTGTTTTCTAAATGACTGTATTGTTGTTACTGATTTATTTTACAAGAATGGAAACCATTGCCTCACAGTCCATCATGGTTTTAGTCTTGGATCCCTTGGTGGTGGGAGCATACTCATTCTGAAGGACCTCCACTTGCTAACTCACTTTCTCCTTCCCATCCCTTCCCAACTTTCGTGTTCCTTCCTGATGACCTCAGCAAATGATAAGGGGCCAGAATAGGAAAACTTGATATTCTCTAATGCAATCTAATGAACCTTGAGACATCACCAGCTCCTCTCTGTTAGGTTCAACTTTTGATCTGAAAGACCTCATTTCTCCCCTGCTCGACATTGTCTTTTTTCTGTGCTTATTTCCTGATTCCTAACAGGAGATTTCCATTTCATTCCAACACTCATTTCATGTTGCATCACGATGACTGGTAATTGTGTCAGTAACTAAAAGACAAAATAATCAAGATTTTTTCCTTCAGAATAGGACACACACACACACACACACACACACACACACACACACACACACACACACGTTCCAGTGTTTGCTGTCTTCTCCTGGGGCAACCCTTAGGCTTGTTTCTTTCCCCTTTTCCCCCTGATTAGCCCATCATGTTCCTGGCAAAAAGTAACAGGGCTGGGATAAGTGAAATTTCATAAGCAAGAGTTACACCCTGAGGATTTTGTACTGTATGAATGTTTCTTGGGCTGTGAAATAATTTACTGATGAATATGAAATAGAAATGCCTTGCACAAATTCCTGTCAATATGACATGACACATTATCAGGTTTTGGGCACCACGAATTTTTGCTCTAAGCGATTTATTTTCTTATTCTGTAAGTCAGTAATGGTTGCTCAAGAAAACCAGCTCAAGTCTGTCAGCTTTTAGGTTTCAAATGTCCCACTAAAACAAAATGTTCAACTATAATTAACAAACTCAATAATTTTAAATAAAGGAAAGAAATGAATGCTATGTTTATTGGACACTTATTCTGTGCTAAAAACTGCATGGATTCTATGCAATAGTGATTAGCTCTGAGTTATCAATCAAGCACTGGTGGGAAAGAAAAATCATTTCCTCCTGGAGTCATTTAACTAAGAGCAGGGCCTGATTTGGAGTTACTACTTCATGCTCTCATGCCTCCTTCCTCTGCCTGTCTGTTGTATTTCTGCTTGAAGAATGCTGTCTTGTGAATCTGTCCCTGTGAGTGACTGTTCTTGTGATTATGTCTTCTGTGTATTTTGTCTGTGTTTTTGTGTGTGTGTGTGTGTGTGTGTGTGTGTGTGTGTGTGTGTGTCTGTTTTGTTACTCTGTGTGCTTGTCACTCACAAAGTGTTTCACTTGGTCTTTATTAACTGGCACAGAAAGCAAAACATGTAGAAAATGCAGAATAGATTTTATATAAATCTTTAAGAGAATTTGATAAAAGATTAAGTCACCTGCTGCATCTGATCCCAGCTGACACTGACAACAAACAGGACAACAAATATCATTGTTTATCAACCAATATCTATAAATGGATGCTTTAAATTTTTATGGTAGATTTTAGAAGGTTGCTTTTAAACTTTGTGTTTTTTTTTCTTTTTTTAAATTTAAATTAGAAACAAGCTTCTTTTACATGTTAATCCCAGTTACCTCTCCCTCCCCAGAGGGAAAGCACCACCAAAAAAGCTTAGTTCCACATTCTTGGCAACTGCAGTGGCTCCTCCCCTAAAAATGCCAGTGGCCCAATCCCCATATAAAGTGTTATAATTGGACACAGACACAGTTTATGGAGAACACTTCATCACCTCTCGCCTACAGGGTATTTAAGCACCCTCCTTTAGTTTGCCTACAGAGCATTTTCTTGTGATTGATGGGGGAGAGCCTAGCCCATAGTGTTATCCCTAGGCTGGTGGTCCTGGCTTCTATAACAAAGCAAGTTGAGCAAGCCCTGAAGAGTAAGCCAGTAAGCTGCACTCCTCTATGGCCTCTGTATCAACTCCCACCTCCAGGTTCCTGCTCTGTTTGAGTTCCTGTCCTGGCTTCCTTCAGTGATGGACTGCAATGTAGAGTGTGAACCTAATAAACTCTGTCCTCCCAGCTTACTTTTTGATCATAGTGTTTTGTTGACTCAATAGAAGCCCTAACTATGAAATATCCAGCATCTAAGTTTTTTCTCTACAAGAAGGAAGTACAAGTTTGAGAAATTAGATAGTGAGTTCAAGATAAAATGAGTGAGATGAATTGAAAGCAGCCATTCCTGACTCCCCTCCACCACTATGTGCAAAGGCCACATACCTTGGATTGGCATGCATGAAAGTACACACACCATTGTTATATTAGTGAGCGTGTGTATATATTTGAACATTCCCAAACTAAAGAACCTAAGATCATTAATTACAAGGTTGCAGAATTTGTCCTCTACCATTACCTGCTCTCTCCCTATCTCCATAAACTGAGACTCACACAGTCCTTTTCTTTCCACTATTCTACTTCTAAAGTATTAAGATTGAGTTCTGAGAAAATGAGTTAGAAAATGAACCCAAACCTTGTGTTCATAAGGACAATATGCTGAGTAAAATCTTAATTACAATGGAGAATCCATTTTCCTCCCTGAATTTTTTTTAAACCCTTTCCTATATGATCAGGTCACTGTCACCTTGAAATAACATTTATAAATGAATTAATAAGATCTTCCTCACCCCATGCTAAGCTATTTGCTTTGCTTTCCTCAGCAGTATTATTTAAATGGAATGGGCATGTATTTAAAACCCATAGGCATCTTTCCACTGGGAAGCCTGTTGTTTATCAAGATCTGAAAGCTACATAGAATATAATTCTATGTTAATAGCTATCATTAAGGTGAATAGTTTTAATTGCACTACAGATTGTATGTCAGTTTTTTTCAGCCCATCAAGTATTTATCTGTACTTTTATTGTACTTTGGGTAGTGGGCTGATGGCTAGAAATGTTTAGATGAACAAAGCAGTGTCTGCTCAGCCTCTGTTGTGTGACAGATGGATAAACAGATGGCTTCACTTGCTGTGAAGGACCAGGTTTGAGAGGGCACACTGAAATAACATGCAGGTGCCAGACTTCCTGGAAAGTTCAGTTCAGATTCCCAGTTCCCAGTTGCTCATAGTTCCTCCTCTTGGTCATTAGCTCTTAATAACAGTGTAGGGATATGACATGTGTTATTTCCTATGATCTATATTTCCTTGGTAAGTTAACTTTTAACAGGAAAGAGAAAAGTTTTTCCCAGTAATTTATTATTTAAAGGATTTTTTATGTATTATGAACAATTGGAAGTATCTCAGATAAATTTCTAATATTACCTTAAAATGGCTAGGTCTGCTAAATGCATGTTATATGGTATTTGAGGCAGATTTCTAATTGGTCATCTGATGCTGCTTTTCAGAGTGCTACTTGCAGGAAATTAGCCACTTTAATTTGTTCAATTTTGTTCTTCAATAACAGGATTTTCAGGTCTTAAAGCACATACAGCTTTTTTTTTTTCTTTTTTGAAACTGATCGATAATGCCCACTAAGAAGAAAAAGTCACTGGGAGGGTAGAGACATAGAGAATTTAATAAGTAGGGCAAATATTTTGAAGCTGTCACTATGACACAATACTGTAGACAATCAGTTTCTAAGTAGGAAAGCTTTCACTCAGTGTTTCAGGGCTTTGAATGGTTGCGTGGGTCTGCTGCTTTGGTCCTTTGGCAGCACAGTATATCACAGCCTGTGATTGTAGAGTCTGCTCATCTAGTGGTACCCAGAAAGTAAGGTCAAGGAGAAAGGAGCAGGGATCTAAATATCATCTTCGAAGACATTCCCCTATAATCTAACTTTTTTCTACTGGCCCTTCCCCCCTGAAAGTCCCAGCACCAATGGCAGTACAGGCTGGCAACAAAACCTGTATCACACAGCCTTTGTGAGGAATTTTAAATCAGAACTCAGGCACTGACCTTAAAGATTGGTGACTAGTGGGTTTTTTTTTTTGGGGGGGCATCTCCTGACGAGAACGCTAATGGTTAGTATAATGGTAGAGTTGTTGATGAGTCATAACAGGGGATTCTTAATCATTTAATAAAAGCATTTAACTCCATTGCTTATACGAAATACAAAAAAAACCATTTCATACTTGTTTTCTGTTTTTATTAGAAAAATTCCAAAAGCTCTGATGATATGGTCTGTCATTGTAAAGTCGTGAAATATTAATGGCAGGGTAATTGGCAGTTATGTAGTGCATACATTATTTATCACTAGGAAACAGTTTTGTTATTATAAAAATCAGTAGGTTAGGAGAAGAGCCATATATTTATTTGGTTTCCAATCCTATGCTTTACTTTAGGGTGTTCTATTTGCCTGAATGCTCATTTGTTCTTAAGGTCAGCCTTGCTAATCTTCCCAAGGCTCCCTCACTTGTCTGGGATACTATCTCTGGCTAGACCAAGCATGTTCTCCTGGTAATTGTCATGACCCTGGGCTTGTGGTCAGAAACCCACTATATCTTTTGATGCCTGGGATCACATCTGTACACCTTCTGTTCAGAGCAAGTAAAATGGACAGTCTTGATACAAAGGGGGAAATAGAATCCACTTGTAAGAGCATGGGACTGCAAATTACATTGCTTGCTCAGTCAGAAAACAGAGTAAACTGGAAGTAGAACCAGGCTATCATACCTCAAGGCTCACCTCCAATGACCACTTTTTCCAATGAGGCTTCACCTCCCAAGTTGTCTACAGCCTTTTCAGACTGCACAACAAGCTAGAGACCAAGTGTCCAAACACGTGACCTTTGGGGGACATTTCACATCCAAGCCACAATATAGTTATAGGGGACCCTCCTTTCTTATCCTCTCCAAGAAAATAATTAAGTTGAAGAATAGAATTTATGCACAAGTTTATTTAAAAGCAAAGCAAATTAAAACAAAGACAAATAGAAGTGGGCTATCCAATGGGTGAGGCAGAGCCGTGATTTTTGTCTTGTGATTTTAAAAGAAGTTTTAATGGATATTAAGAGATGGGTGGTATGTTTTTAGGATACGGAGATCCTTTTCAGCACCCAAATCATGGTAGATGGTACTTTCCTTTTAGAGTTCCCCCATGATGCTCTAGAATAACTTATGGGGAGAGGACTTTAAAGTTGATAGCATTATACTGAAACTAAGGTCTTCTGAAGATGTTGAAGATTGAGGTCCTTCCTATTGCACATGTGCTGAACCAATATCTGTGTCCTCAAGAATACTTAATCATAAAGGGCCATTTTTAACATCAGGAGACACAGCTATGAATACATAGTCTCAGTTTTCTTGGTTATCTCACCTAACTCTATTTTGAGTCTTCCATAATGGACCACACAGCTGTGTGTCTGATAAGACACTTGGTTATTTTTTAAATTTTCCTTTTCTAGAAAGTAGATATTTTGCTCACACAATATATCCTGATTAGTTTTTTCCCTTCCTCTATTCCTCCAAGATCCTCCTGACCTCCCTTCCCATCTGGATACACTCCTTTTCTGTCTCAAAAGAAAACAGACTTCTAAGGGATAGTAATAAAGTAAAAAATAAGATAAAACAAGATTAACACATAGTAATTGAACAAAACAAACAAACAGAAGGAAAAGAGCCTAAGAGCCAAAGACCCACTTGTTTGCACATTCAGGAATCCCATAAAAATACTAAACTGAGAATCATAATATATATGCAGAAGAGATGGTGGAGACTCTTGCGGGCCCATTCATGTTAACTCAGTCTCATGACTGACTTTTGCTCATTTGATTTACAGATTCTTGTTCCCTTGGTGTCATCCATCCCCTCTGACTCTTACACTCATTATGTCCCCTCATCTGAAGGTTTCTTGAGCCCTGAGGGGAGGGATTTGATGGAGACCTCACATATAAGGTTGAGTGTTCCAAGGTCTCTCACCCTCTGCACAATATCTGGCTGTGGCTCTCCATAATTGTTCTCATGTGCTACAGAGAAGCTTCTCTGATGGTAGGAGATGGATGAGGAAGTCACTGATTTAAGAGTATAGCAGAATATCATTAGGTGCCATTTATTGTTATGGCTTTTTTAAAGACCAGTACTATTTATTTTTACCCTACATCTGTGGGCTAGCTAGTCTCTAGTTCTTGGTTAAGCGGACCTTAAATCAAATCAAATATCTGCATGCTTTGTGCCACCATTGCTATAGCCTATCTTTCAGGAAAGACACATTGTAGAGCAAAGGGTTTGTGGTTGCGTTGGTGTTTATGTTTCTGTTGTGGTAGCATGCAGAGTACCTTCCTGTATGAAAGACATTGGAACATAAGAGTGAAGTTTCCATATAGGCACACGATAGACTTCTCCATGTTCAGTGAGTTGTTCAGGTGTTGCCTTTAGTAATGGGGCCTTGGTGTCAGTTTGTAGAGAGCAAGGTATAGCCTTGGAAACAGCCTGGGTTGTTTGGGAATTCTGTGGAACACCTTTGACCAAAACTCAATTAGATATAACTCAACCCTGGTACTGGAAGCTTCATTTGGTGACAAGAGATAGCTAGTTGTGGCTTTGTCTCCCCCATCATTAGGTGATTTCACTGAGATCACTGTGGCCTTTTTGGAGGATGTATGTCACGTGGGGTGGGTTTTGAGGTTTCCTATGCTCAGGATACCACCCAATGTGTCAGTCGACTTTCTGTTTTCTGAAAACCAAAATACAACCAGCACTATGTCTACCTGTCTGCCCCCTTGCTCCCCACCATGATGATAATAGATTCAACCTCTGAAACTGTAAGTGAGTCACCACAATTAAATGTTTTCTTTATAAGAATTGGTGTAGTCATGGTATCTCTTTATAGCAATAGAAACTGTAACTAAAATGATCATCTTCATATATGTATGTATCTTAGGAAGCTTATACTATATTAGGTTTCCATACTACCTCTCAAATGGCCTTTGATTTTAGCTGTCTCTCCAAATATTCCCTCCCTTGTGATCTCTCCCCTCCGTTTTCCCACTTGAGCCTCCAATTCTAGGCCCCCATCCACCTAAAATTATCTATTCTCTATCCTTTTCTTAATGACATTTATCTATCTCCATAGTCCCTTACTCTATATTTAACCTCTGTGAGTCTACCAATTGCAGCTTTGTTATCACTGACTTAATAGCTAGTATCCACATATAAGCAAATACATACCATATTTGTCTTTCTGGGTATGGGATACCTCATTCAGGATGATTTTTCTAGTTCTATTCAATTACCTGCAAATTTCATGATGTTGGTTTTTTTTAACAGCTGAGTAATACTCCATTGTATAAATGTACCACTTTTCTTTATCCAATTTTTTTCCTGTTGAGAGGCATCTAGGTTGTTTCGAATTTCTGTTATTATGAATAGAGCAACAATGAACATGGTTGAGCATGTGGTAGGATGGAAAATCCTTCGAGTATATATACCTAAGAGTGGTATGGCTGAATGTTGAGGTAGATCAATTCCCAGTTTTCTGATGAACTGCCATATTGACTTCCACAGTGGCTGTGCAAGTTTGCACTTTCAACAGCAATGGATGAGAAGTCCTATTACTCCATCCTTGTTAACATGAGCAGTCTCTTGTTTTTATTGATTTTAGCCATTCTGACAGGAGTAAGATGAAGGTGGTTAAGGATGTTGACCATTTCTTTAAGCGTTTAACAGCCATTTGATTGTCCTCTTTTGGGAATTCTCTGTTTATAGATGAATCCTATTTTTTAAATTGGGTTATTTGTTCTCTGATTTCTAATTTCTTGAGTTGTTTATGTATTTTGGGTATTAGCTCTCTATGGGATGTATAGTTGAGAAAAAACATTTTCCCATTGTGTAGGGTGCCACTTTGTCTGAATGACAGAGTCTTTTACCATACAGAGAACTTTCAGTTTCATGAAGTCCCGTTTATTAATTGTTTATCTCAGTGCCTGTGCTAATGGCGTTGTGTTCAGAAAGTCTTTTCCTGTGTCAACAGATTCAAGGCTATTTCCTACTTTCTCTTCTATCTGGCTCTGGTTTTATGTTGAGATCTTTGATACATTTGAACTTGAGTTTTGTGAAGGATGGTAAGGACCATCTATTTGTATTCTTTTACATGCAGACATCCACTTTGATCATCAACATTTGTTAAAGATGTTGTCTTTTCTCCATTGCATATGTCAAAAATCAGGTGTCCATAGGGGAGAGAGAGAGAGAGAGAGAGAGAGAGAGAGAGAGAGAGAGAGAGAGAGAGAGAGAGAGAGAGAGAGTTTAATATCTGGTTCTTCAATGCTATTCCATTTAACAGCATATATGTTTTTGTGCTAATACCATGCAGTTTTTAAATACTGTAGCTCTGTAGTACAACTTGAAATCAGAGATAGGGATACCTAAAGCAGTTATTTTATTATTCTGGATTGTTTTAGCTGTCCTATTTTTTCCATATGAAGCTGAGAATTATTCTGCCAAGATCTGTGAAGAGTTGTCTTGGAATTTTGATGGTGATTGCATTAAATCTGTAGATTGTTTTCGACAGGGTGTTGACCTTTACTCTGTTAATTCTACCAATCCATGAGCATGAGACATCTTTCCATCTCTGTTACCTTTTTAAATTTTTCTTAAATGTGTTAAAGTTTTTTATCATACAAATCTAACTGCTTGTGTATAGTTACCCCAAGATATTTCATATTATTTGTAGTTATTGTGAAGAGTGTTGTTTCCTTTGTTTCTTTTTCAGTCTGTCATTTGTATATAGGAGGGATACTGGTATTTGTGAGTTAATTTTATATCTGGCTACTTTGTTGAAAGAGTTTATCAGCTGTAGGAGTTCCCGGGTGGAATTTTGGATCACATGTGTGTACTATCATAAATATACTTTGACTTCTTCCTTACCAATTTATATTCCCTTGGTCTCCTTTAGTTGCCTTATTCATCTAGCTAAGATTTCAAACACTATAGTGATTAAGTATGAAAATAATTTAGAACCTTTTTTTCTCCATGGTTTTAGTATAATTGCTTTGAGTTTCTTTCCATATAAATTGATGTCGACTATGATCTTGCTGTACCTGCTTTTATTATGTTGAGGTATGTCACTTTTATTTCTAATTTGTCCAGGACTTTTATCATGAAGGGCAGTTGGATTTTGTCAAAGGCCTTTTCTGTATCTAATGAGATGATCATGTGTTTTTTCTTTCAGTTTTTTTTATAGTGGATTGTGTTTATCGTTTTTTGTAAAATTTCTGTGATGAATGCAATATTTGATCATGGTGGATGACATTTTTGTTATGTTTTGCATTAGATTTGCAAGTATTTTATTGAAAAAATTTGCATCTATGTTAATAAGGGAAATTAGTCTGCAATTGTCTTTCTTTGTTGGGTTTTTTATGTGGTTTGGGTATCAGGGTAAGTGTGGTCTTGTAAAATGAATTATGCAATGTTCTTTATGCTTGTATTTTGTTGAATAATTTGAGAAATGTTGGCATTAACTCTTCTTTGAAAGTCTGGTAGACTCATCCTGCCCTGGACTTTTTATGGTTGGGAGACTTTAGTGACTGTTTCCATTTCACAAGAGGTTGTAGGTCTGTTTAAGTTACTTATCTGATCTTGATTTAACTTTGGCAAAAAGTGTGTTTTGAGAAAAATTTCCATTTATTTTAGATTTTCCAATTTGGTGGAGTACAGGTTTTTACAGCATGCCTTTATATTTCTCTGAATTATCTTGGTGTCTATTTTTATGCCTCCCTTTTCATAGTCAAATTTGTACATTCTCTTACTACTTTTTAGTTAATTTGGATATTTGTCAATCTTATTTATTGGGAGAGATGTTGGGCCTCAGCCCCCATGGTGTCTCCGTGAGTTGCTTGTCAGCCAATAATCACAGGTGCATCCTGTTTTCTAGTCCTGGATTACAGCCCTAGCTGTACCCCACTGGCATAAAAAACATGAGCTCTTACACCTGGGGTTGTTCCACTGTGCTGAAAGTCTGTATATAAGGCTGCTCCCTTCCTGCAATAACACAGATTCGCACACATGTTCTCCTAGCACAAACGACCAGACGTCTCTGCTCTTAATTAAATATCCAGGCTTCCCCCCCCCCATACTGGGACTTAGTCATGTCACGGGCACCACAAGTGGAGGTTCCATTAGACTTAGGCGTGGCGTTGGAGCCACACTTATTGATTTTCTTAAAGAATGAATTCTTTGTTTCATTGACTCTTTGTATTGTTTTCTTGTTTGTTTGTTTCTATTTTGTTGATTTCAACCCGAGTTTGATTATTTCTTCCTGTCTATTCCTTTTGGGTGTGATTTCTTCTTTTTGTTCTATAGCATTCAGATGTGCTGTAAAGCTACTACCTTGATATCTATCTAATTTCTCTCTCTCTCTTTTTTTTAATGTAGGAACTTAATGCTCTAAATTTGCCTCTTAGAACTACCTTCTTTGTGTGCCATAAGTTTGGATATGTTGTGTATCAATTTCACTCAATTCTAAAAGGTCTTTAATTTCTTTTCTTAATGTCTGTCTTGATCCATTTGTCATTCAGCAGTGAATTGTTTGGTTTTCCTGAGTTTGTAAACTTTCTGTTTTGCATTAGAGACAGGAGTCAGAGTTTGATAACCCCGTTTTACAATTGTTGTCTGGCTATACAAACAGTTGCAGGACTTAGCCTGCTGAAAGAATTTTTTTCTCCAGTCCCACTGTTCCTATTTTCTATCTAACAATATATAAAAGACTATTCATAGAAGCAAAATAGGATGCGTTGCCACTGACCACCAACAGTGGATTGTTAGTATAAACTATGGGGTATCCACATATGAGCACTGCAGTTCAGGGTTTATATAAATGCAAAGTATCAAACAGTATTACAGGCACTTCTTACTTCACTATGCCTTCTCTCTGATTGAAGTATGTATGAATTTTTCATAATAAACATAAAAATAAATAGACTCAATTTCTCTTTCCATGACCAATTGAAAATAAGTCTGAGAAATAAAATAAAACGGAGAATGGCCTACACTATCTATTTTGTGTCAGAGGGTAAGATATTTATCTTCCAAGTGCTCTAAACAATTTGGCAGAATTCAAAAAAAAATCATCAAAATCCTAGTTTTCTTCACTGAGGGAGATTTCTTTAAGTCAGCAAGCTTGACAGCATCCCTCTGGAGGCATTAATGTTACAGGGAGAAAGTAATTGCATGTTCAGAATAAATAGTTTCCAGCTTTCTTTACCCTGAATCTTGTTAAGTAAACTACTTGAGTTGAGTTTTGGAAAAAAGGCAACTGATACAAAAACAATTTTGCTTTTTTTTTTTTTTTTACAAATCCTTTGTTTTGCCTTTGCTATATTAGCATTTTACAAACAAACAAACAAACAAACTTTAATTGGGAATTCTAACATCCAGAAGTTCAGTTTTTACCTGGGCCAATATTAATAAATTGTCCATGGATTCCCTAATAACTTCGATTCTCACGGTGTTTCAAACTCATGTTGTCAAACTACTTCACAAACATTTCTAACATAAGTGACTAGAAAATATCAGAACCATCACAGCTTTAGGAAGGAAAATACCTTCCTTCAAAGCTTTATATGTTTGTGTTGAAGAGTAGAACTGGGAATCTATTTTGAGGAAGTGAGTGAAGACAGATCAGCCCCTAGGTCAGGTGTGTTCTGTGAACTACTTTCATTGAATTACTCTCTGGACCCCCAACACTTCAAATTAGAGATATGAAAATTTCCTAATTGGACTCCATATTGTTTGCCCTGTTTTTTTTTTGTGGTTGACTGAACACAATTAGTGGTTAGAAGAATGTTACATGTTGAAGCAACCTTTAGGTTTCTTATTCACCCACAATTGATTTTTTTTAAATCACCATACAGTTGAAATTTTAATAATTATCAACCATAAGGCTTCTTCTTAAGGACTGTTTTCAGCTTATTTGACATTTTACCTTTTTCCTCATCGTTTTGCTGTCAATGTCAACAGATTGTCCATAACCTAACCATATGGCTGAATGTGGAATGCCCCCTACAGGCTCACATGCTGAGCTCTTGGCTATTATTTTGGCAGCTTGGTGGTATTATATTGGAAGAAAATGAAGCTTTTAGAAAGTAGGGCCTGACTGAAGGGAAAAGGTCCTTACAGGATGGTCTTGAAGGTGGTCCCTTCTTCTCTCTCTACTTTCTGTTAACAATGAGTAGAGTCGTTTCTGACACATGATGTTCTGTCTCAACACAGGTTTAGAACCAATGCAGCCATAGAGTCCTCTGAAACAGAGAGCCTAAATCCTTCCTTCCTAAGTTATTCTTATCAGGAGTTTTGTTGCAGTTATGAAATTCTGACAGATAAACTCCCTTATCTTCTTGTAAATATCCTGTCATTGTTTTATCCCAAGCTATTTTGGATGCCTCAAATGCGCTTATGGGATAACCATTTATTGTCTGTGTGAAGCACATGTACAGATCCACAGTATCAATGGTATTGTTTGAGGTTTCCCCACAGTGAGTCCCTGCTGAAATGAGTCTCCTTCTCAAACTCCTGTAGAAGATTTAGTCAGCTTTTGGCCAGTGAAGTAAAAGTCAGATGAGAACAGAGCATGAAGCAACAATTTCACTTCACTCATTCTGTGTATTACCAAAAGATATTCCAATAAATGAGTTAAAAGTTAAAAAAAAGAAAAATGTGATCCAAGGATAGAAGCAGTGAAGAACTGTGGAGAACCTGGGCCAGGTAAAGCTGTGAGGACGCAGATACAGTGAACCCCATAGGAGCAGACCTCAGGAAAGATGGGTAGAAAGGCATCTGCTGTACTAGTCCTTTCTAAAGTGACAAGTCTTCACCCATTGTGTTTAGCAGGAGCTGTGGAAGCAGAGAAAGCAGTGTGGAGTGTACCATCTGTGCACATAGGGATGAGCTAGTGAAGGTCCTCTGTGCTGCAGCCACCATGCCAACCTAGACATAAACTCTCTGAGCAAGTCCTCATGGGACCTGAGGTGGACAGTGGCACTGCCTTTGACACCGAAGGGCATTTTTTTTCTTCGTGAAGCTCTTAGCAAGTGACAGGTTTCAGTCTGAATTTAGAGTCTATACTTGTATTCCACACCATAAAAATCCCTTTGGTTAAAAGTTTAAAGAAACAGTAATTTCCATCCTAGAGTCAGAAGCCTACTCTTGTAACTAGTGTACTCATTAGAGTGAATTCTTTAACTCAAAGATAACAAACCAATAGCATTTATATTTATAGTTAAAAATATAGCTTCGACCCCACACAAAGAATTACAGGCAAGTAAGGAATGTAGAAAGTGGGAGAAATAATCTTGCCCAGGGTAGAACACATCAATTAGTTATCCAATACCCAATGGTCAGTCCTGAAAACATATATACAAGCCAAATTATACAGATTAAGTAGGTTCTATTTAGGACTATATATACATAAATATATATATTTAACTATTATTGGAAAAGATGCCATGAATTTGACAGAGAGTGAGGAATGGTATCTGAGAGGTTTGAAGAGACCAAAGAGAAGGAGTGGTGGTGATGTAATTATATTATAATCTCAAAGATAAAAGAAATAATTAAAATGTGTTTTCCAGTTAATTAGAATTTCTGAAGGAAGGCACACACTAGTAGTTAGTGAAATAATTACGGAATATTTTTACATCTAGTACTTGTTAATTTCACTTCCATTGTCTTCCTCATTGCTGAGGTATTTGGTTTGCTTTTCTTAGATGATAATCTTTATAGAAGAACAGAATGTAGTTATCTTACCCCAATTCCAATCTGCTAGCCCCTTGAGTTAAGTGGCAGGGAACACACAGTAGTTATTCCTGGTCTTGTGCAATCTGAATACTTATATCCTGTTCACTTGAACATTCAGTTAGTATAACCCAGCTTCTCGAAAAGTGAAAATGAAGCATATCTGATTTTAAGCATTCAATATATTTTGTTTTCTTATGACTATCAAATAACACAAGATCAATTTCTTTACCCATGATGCTAAGAAAATGTTTTTGGAAGAAAGGTGGTCAGTAAAAGATTTATTTAAATTCCTACTCAGAGATAGAACCAGTACTTGTTGGATGAGCTCTAGCCAAAGAACAGAACTCAATTCTTACAGCTACTCTAACAGAATATTCACACTCTGGTGGTGTGCTCTCCTTATCCTTTTACCTTTAGGTAGAAATTGCTAATGGGAAACAATTGAATTTTTAGGAGCCAACATATCCGAGCTTATTTATATTTTTGTCTAAACTTGACTTAAATAAAAATGTTTTTATTATTATTGTTATTATTTTTAGCTTGTAGATACTTTCAACTAGCTGTGTTTTGTCTTATGGCAGTGGAAAAGAGTCAGTCAGCATATCACTTTATTGAATATATTTTAGATTTCCCACATTGTAGGTGATGAATTGGATGGTTTCTCTGCTATAATATAGCATTGTTACCAGCAGTTTAGAAAAGAATAGCTGTCTACTAGTCAAAGGCTAGTGTTTGGAGATAAGAGTTGTTAAGAAAGAATAAGATTTCTTCACACACTAGCTTCTTAGGAGATGGGAGGACTCATGTCTGCATTGCTTGTATGAGGCTTCAGGAGTCTTTTTATAAGAAAGGAAAGGACTGAGTGTGGTCTTTGTCAATCAGAGTTTGTTTCATTTTATCCTCTGGACAGAGCATCAATGCATCTCTATCACCAGCTTGTAGTTCTTATATTTTCCTAAAAATACATATTATTTTCTCTCCAGTTAAACCTCAAAGTGCATGCCTTGTGATAATGCACAAAAGTAACTCTTGGGATTTCCAAGGTTGCCAGACACTCAGGGTTCTATAAATCTAAAGAAAATTAGTTAGTAATTAGCATATTCGCCACTCAAGTGGGACTTTTCTTTAAAACTACACTGCTGAGAAGAAGATGGGGACTTTAGACTTTGTAATATGATTAGGGAGGGACCACTGGAAAAAAATAAGAGAGGTATTGTGGTGGTTAATATTGAGTTACATCTAACTTGTTGTAGAATCACTGAAGAATCAAACCTTTATGTATGCTTCTGAGGAATTATCTCGATTAGTTTGATTGAGGATCTAAAGTTGGACAGCACCATTGTGCTTAATGAAAATGAGAAAGCAAGCTGGGCAGAAGCATTCACCATCCCTTGCTTCTGGCAGTACGCGCAATGGTTCCTCAGGGTCTTGCTACCATGACTTCCTTAAGCTGCCTTTGTCAATTTATTTTGCCACAGAAACAAAATAAGTAACTAATACAGAAGTTTGGTAGTGAAAAGTGAGGCCATTGCTCTGATCATCCTGCCACCTGGTTCTTAGGCCTTTGGAACTGGTTTGCAGGAGAAATGTGGAAGAGTTTGGAATTCTAGACTACTAAAGCCTTAGGGCACTGTAAGTGGAGTGTATTGAGTCTTCTGCAGGCAACTTTGTAACACTAGAGTGCTAAGAGGAATGTTGGAAGTGAAGCCTGGCTCACAGGGTTTTAGAGAGGACCTGGGATTCAATGGTGAGAAGCCATTTATGTGATACTCTGGAAAAGAACCTGGCTGCATTCCATCCATGATCTGAGGGCTTGAGTGAGGCTGAACACAGAAGTAATGGGTTAATTTGTTTGATGAAAGAAATTTAAAGACAGAATGTGGTGTCTTAGTTAGGGTTACTACTGCTATGATGAAACACCATGGCCAAAAGTAAGTGGGGGAGGAAAGGGTTTATTTAGCTGACACTTCGACATTGTAGCCCATCATTGAAGGAAGCCAGGACAGGAATGCAACTCTACACCAACTCTTGGAGGCAGAGTTGATGCAGAGGCCATGGAGGAGTGCTGCTTACTGACTATTACTGTGTAATGGTCTTCAGGCAAATATTAACAAGTCAAGGCCAAGAGCATATAAGGATGATAATGTATCATGACCAAGTAGGGTTTATCCCTTCAATGAAAGGTTATTTCCAATTAAAATAAATACAGTCATCATTATAAAAAATACAGAAAAACATGATTATCTCACAAAATAAAAAAGAGTCTTTTAACTTATGCATAAAAAATTTTCTAGATAAAATGTAGGTAACATTATCTCACCATACTTAGAGTTAATGATCACTCTTCTCCAAGAGTATAATACAAGGATATTCTATATGTACTATCCATTCCAGTGATTGCTATTTAATGGACTCACAGAATGAGTTACCAATAGGCTTCAATGATAGCTAACAACAGATGAGATGACAGGCTTCTCACAGTATTTCAGGTCTCAGAAGGGGACTGTGATGGCTATTCTTAGCTGTCATCTTATGTCTAGAATTAGCTAAAACCCAAATGTCTGGGTACGAATGTGAGGGATATTTTTTCCTTGAAATGATTTGAAATGAGAAGACTCACTTCTAATCAAGATCTTTGAGGTGGCAAAGTACACCTTGAATCTGAGTCACAACTTCTGCTGGCAGCCTATATAAAGGACATGGGGGAATGAAACTCTCTTTCTTCCTCAGTCTTGCTCTTGCTAGTAAGTATATTCCTTCACTGGCATTAGAGCCCACATCTTTGGGATTCTTGTGTATACTGAAGATCAGCTGAGACATTCAGCTTTGTGGATTGGACAACTACTGGATTCTTGAATTTTCCATTGATAGCCAGGCATTATTGGTTTAGCCGGACTGTAGCATCTAAGCCAGGCTAAGACACACACACACACACACACACACACACACACACACACACACACACATACACACACACACCCATTCTGTAAGTTCTGTTCCTCTTGAGAATCCTAACTAATTAACTAATATAAGGATCATGTGACAAAATGTTGTCTACTACTACTGTGTACTACTCCCCACCTAGGAAGGCAGTTTCTAAGGACGTGGGACTGATTTTCACCCTCTTTGGGGTTATTCTCAGGTTGTTAAATGTAACCAATGACTATTAGTCACTATTCTTACAGGGTTTTCTTTCCATATCTTCACAAGGTTGTTTAGAGCATTGTAAGTGCTTTGTAGCATTTCCTGAGATGTCTGTCCTCTTATTCATCTGGACACTTTCCATCTCATGAGCTGCTCAGCTTCCAGTCATATAGATAAGTTACTTGGTTTGTTTTGGCTGAGCTAGGTTTTCAGGTTTTGAATCACAGAGCTCTGGAGGCAGAGGCAGGTGGATCTCTGTGAGTTCAAAGCTAATCTGGTTTACAGAATGAGTCCCAGGACAGGCTTCAAAGCTACACAGAGAAACCCTGTCTCAAAAAAACAAAAAATCTTATATTATTCCATTTTTCAAAATGTTGGGGATAGCAAGAGAAAACAAGAGCATCCCCTTTACCTCCTTGATTCATTTTGTTTGCTATTGCAGTCATGTATGTTTTGTCAGCTAGAAATTAGAGCAACTTTAGTCATGACTCTGAACAATAACTTTTACATGCTATTAATTCATTATATTTGCTGTTGCTGAATATGTTTTGTTGCTTACACATAATTAAGTATTCAAGAAAGAATTGTTAAACAGCTTCTCAAGACTATTTATATAAGAATATAAGAGGTTTAATTTTTTCACATATCATTATATATATATATATATATATATATATATATATATATATATATATTCCACAATGCAGAAATTATCTCCACTGGAGAGCAGCCGTCAGCTCACAGCACTTTTGGAACCAGGGAAGTCATATTATGTAAGACAGAATATATTTATTTAATTTGCCAGAATCACAGGTCTCTCCCAGTCTTCAACTTGTCCAATCTCAATCTTCACACACAATAGTATATATAGAATGACACCCTCTTACCAGGAGCAAATTGAAAATACAAAACTTACCAAGTTGAGGAAGTAGCCTGTGCTGAAGTCAGATTTAGTTTTGCTAGCTTTGATTGGTGCAGAATTTTCTACTTTCTTTCTATGAATCAGGGACATGCTCTATTCTTGTAAAGCATATATATTAAGCAGAAAGAATGAAGGAGAATAAATGGTTAGAATGAAAGCAATATGTGAATCTACCAAGAGTCTTCCTATCAGAGAATCACAGATCCTCTGCAGAGCAGGACTATTTTGTTTTCACGCTAACATTCTTGAAGAGAAAATAATGGACAATTCATAGCTATGTTTTAGATTGTATTTGCAAATAACCAGAATTACTTTAACTGAAACAAAGGGAAAAAACTTACTTCCACGTTAGTGAAAAAAATGTAGCAATTTAGGCAAAGCTAAATTCAACAAGCATCATGGGGTCTACTTTCCACCATGTTCTGGCTTTGTTTCTCCTGTGTTACTGTCATTCTCAGGCAGGCTCTCACCAAAGTGGCAAAGAAAACCTTCACAGCTTCAGGATACAGACTGAACATTTAGCAAATGCAGGGATATTAAGAGTTCTAACTCCAATGACTGACAGAAAACACCAAGGGAATTTCTGTTTGGTTGGATTGAGCTTATGTCCAAATTTGTGCTTAGGACAGAGTCAAACACCTTCATGAAAGAGAATCTGTTACTAAAAGGAAGGAAAAGGAATAGTTGACCTGCAAAACCCCAATGGATATTGAACTATGCCTATGTCTTGGTCGGTAAAATTTTTCTCTGTTGTCTCCACTGTTTGAACAACTGATGTCAGAGGAGCCATGTACACCCTGAATGGGATACATAGTTACTGTGCTTGAAGCAAATGCACACTGGGTAAGAGCATCCTTGTTGTTCTTGGTGAATTTTTGTAATGTCTGAGTGGATGTTTCACTCATGTTATCTGTTAAGTATGATTTCATCAATTTTTTTTCTGAATTTCAAAGTTTACTTTTATAAATATATGGATTCCAAATTAAATAATTTATAAAACATAACTTGCCTCATAATCATCAAAATTATTTTGTTCAAACAAGAGTTTATTGCCAAAAACAGGGTAAAAGCTTTTATTATTCATAATGGATGTTGCTGCACATAGAAATAGAAAGCCCATTAATTTGTGCATAACTGTATAATTTTCTGAGAGTTTGTACTACTATAATCACTTTTGGACTTATAATAATCATGCAAGTTTCTTAGGAGTGATGTTAATAAAATCCCTGTATTACAGAAAGGCAAAGTAAATTTAAGGTGATTTTTTGCATGTTTTGTGGTCAGTATTCAAGCTGTTACAAAAAGTTGAAAGTTCAAGTTTATCCTACTGTTATTCACTGTGAATAGTACATGGCAGCATGAGACCCCAAGACACTAGACAATAAAGAAAACTAGAAGACAGGAAAACTAGAAAACAAATTCTATAAACTATGTATGTATGTATGTATGTATGTATGTATGTATGTATGTATATATGTATTGTGCAATATCCTGAAACACAGATTTAATTGTGAGTGTGCGGCGTCCACCCTTGACCAGCAAGAAAGACGCCACACCGAGGAATCTTCTTCAACACAGTTTAATCGGGAACCTCTTTGCTTTGTACAGTGTATAATGGCGGCGGCCCCGGGCCGAGGGAGACGGGGCCTGATATAGTCTACATCTACCAATCACCTAACCCTACGTGGCGCGCCAGGATAGGTTGTCTCCAAGCAGAATTAAGAGGATACATGACCTTTACCAAATTTGGAGTTGTTTACCACAGAGAGCGCTCGCCGTCGGGCTGGCGGAGGGCGGAAACCGGTGCCATCTTTTGGGTGCGGTATTCTGCAGCTCCCTACATGAGTGACCACCATCCATGTAAGGATGGAAAAGTTTGTTGATAAATTCAGGTACAGGACCTCACCATGCAGGTGTATTGTGATCCTTGTTATACTTCTGTTGTGTTCAACCTAAGTTTCTTTACCGTGGAAAGGAAAGTCAGGTTAATTACTTACTTTTGTGTTGCTGAAGCCAATGAGAGAACAACATTAAATCAGGAATGGTTTATTTGGGCTCTTGGTTTCAGATGGTCCAATCTACAGTCATTTGGTCTCATGATCTTGGGTAGACCAGTATGGGGCATGCACATTTGCTGTGGGAGAGTTATTTATTTACTTCATGGTAGACAGCAATAAGAGCTATATTAGATAGATAGATAGATAGATAGATAGATAGATAGATAGATAGATATAGAGGGAGAAGAGGGTGAGGCAGAGCCTCACATTACACCAGTAATTGCATTTCTTGAGTGATCTACTTCCTCCAGCTAAGTCCTATATCTTAAAGTTCCCACTAGCTGGGACTAAGGTATAACCATGAGCCAAGGGTGGCATTTCGTATTCAATCATAAGGGAGTAAAATAGGTACATTGACTAAAACCCTGCTCACTTCAGAACACATGCCAAGTAGACTTATCTGTTTAAAGAACCAGTTTGGGCTGGATAGCACTGCAATCAAGATGGTTTAAATAGAATATGTTGTTACAAGTGAAGGGCAAATATTAACAATAAAACTGTAAATGCCAAATGTTCATTATCTCATGGTGTTCTTCATAATGGTTACTGAATATTTAACTAATAAAAGGCATGCTTGAGATGGCAGTGAGCAAGTTTTAGTCATCGTAAATGAAAGCACAGCTTGAGAGTGCTAGCATTGAGCATTGTTACTGGTGCCATCCGACAGGCTTCTCTGTTTGAAAGGTAGAATAAGTTCAACAAATAGCTTAACCCCAAAGCCTTTCAGAATGGAATGTGATGGAGATTTCTAGTGGCTCCCCACACCTATTCTCAACACAATATAAAGCAGAGCTTGAGTTCCTGACATGCAATAGTCCATGCAGGATTCTGTGCTGATAGATGTGCTTGGTCAGTCTTTATGTGCAGAGGTCTTTATTATTGAATATGGGTGTGAACCTCAGAGAATGCCTGGACACCAAAGATGAGGTGGAAATGTCTGCCCAAGGTTGGAAGAATTGAAAAAGGGAGAGGGAACAAAAGCTGTCTGTAAGATAACAAAGACATTTTTTGACAAAATGATTAAATAAACACAAAGCTATGAGTCAGAGCTGTAAAAGTGGTTCAACAGTCAAGAGCACATATTGTTCTTGCAGAAGACTTGGGTTCGATTCAGACACCCACATGGTGGCTCAAAACCAAGGAATCCAATGCTCTCTTCTGCCCTCTTTGGGCATCAGACTCACACTTGTTACACATGCATACTTGCATGCAAAAGATTCATACACATAAAGTAAAATTAATCTAAAATTAAAAAATCCTAAACAAACAATACAGTAACCCAGCTACAATCCACTGTTACACACCTGAAAGATGGGTCTAGCAACATGCCCCTTGCAAAATTACCCTAAGCAGTGCATTCTAGGATTCTTATTCATTACCTCTCTTTTTCTGTTTCTAGTGACCTGCCTAATATTTCATATGCTAATTTAGCATCAAGTATCAGGTTTTAGTGGTATTACTTTTAACATGACTGAGTTTTCGTCTACATAGCCAGATACTCATCTTAATACTTTGTTGACTGTTTGAATAATGTCTGACTTTCATATAATCTTTTTCTATCTTTCTGTGGTAATGACCACCAACCTTTAGATGTACTCAGGTTCCAATTTAATTTCTAGATACCCAGGAAAATAGTGAATGAATATAATTACTACCTCCCAAATGATTACACTCTTCGTACTCATTATTCAGAGTAGTCCTAATATTGAGATAGCCAGCTACTGTTCATAGCTGTGATAAGTGCTTCTTTTTGGCTTTACTTTGCTAAAACCTCCTCCAACATCTTTCATGAGTACTAAAATCTTTTAATCCATGCCAGCTGTTAGCCAACCAGTTGCTTCTATTCCCAATGCAGTATGTGTTTTTAAAACTTTTATTCCCATATATTCTGTTTGTTTTAGTGGTTTGCAACATTAAACAGTTCTAATACAATTTCTCTACTCATAAGTTACAAACCATTAAAGTGAATCCTAACTCCTCTACTTAAGTCATATGGTGCTGGCTGGTTTTTGTCAACTTGACATAAACCTAGATATATATTGGAAGAGGCAATTTTAATAAGAAAGTTCATCCATCTGATTGCCTTGTCGGCAAATCTGTAAGGCATTTTCTTGATTTATCATTGATGCAGGAGGGCCAAACTCACTGCAGACAGTGCCATTCCTGGGCAGGTAGTCCTGCATGGTATAAGAAAGCAGGTTGAGCAAGCCATGAAGAGAATGTCAGTAAACAATGTTTCTCAATGCCTTCTGCAGTTCCTGCCTCTAGGTGCTTGCCTTTTGTTCCTGTGCTGCCTAATGGCGTGCGATCTGAGAGTTGTAAGCTGAAATAAACCCTTTTCTCTCAAAATTGCTTTTGTCTAGGGTACTTTATTATATCAATAGAAACATCAACCAAGACAGTAATGGTTACTAGATAATTTTATTTAATTTCTGAAGTAAAATATGTTACTTCTTAGGACAACTTCTGCATCCATGAAATTTATCACATTCACCCCAATATAGCTGCTATTAACCACAATTTAGTTTTATATCTGCTATGATCAAGAGATTAGAAACTACAATTTAGTAATTTTCTGCATCTCCCATTATTACCTTTAAATAGTCAGTCTCAAATTCAAATGTTGACAGAGGTCAAACAGGTGTATATCTGTGTGTCAATGATAAAGCTTTTTAGCAATTCCCAGGACATTAAATACTATCACAAAGCAAAAAGACCTGAAAAATGAACTCCTCTATGTGTGTAAGAAATTGGACAACATGTTCTTTCAAGGGAAAAGAATAGCTTGCTAGTGACCTCAATTAGGTCAGCTCATTAATTTCACAGTGTCAGCTCCACAGTGGAAGCCGAAAGAAAAGAACTCTCACAGATATCTGCAGGTATTCACAAGTCCAGAGGTGGTGGATTATCATCAGATATTTTGTGGTCCATTAAATAATCACTGAGACCTCAGAGGTGAATCAGGGAACAAAGTAATGGCAGGAAGATAGTAACTACTGCCTAACTGGGCATTCACTGTGACAGATAAATGCCTTCCCTGGGCACCAAACACAAAGACACAGCAGAATCAATCAGTAGCAATAGAACAGAAATCAAGTACTCTTCTCAATGCTAGGGCATGAGAGTAAGATTCCAGTGGAGATTGTATTGGCTTGAAACAAATTAAGGGAAAATTAGATCATTTGGAACACCTTGCAGATCTTCCCAGATTTATGCACATCCTCTCTCTTCTAAGTAGGTTCACGATAAAAAATGGTAAGGCTGGGAGCAGTGACGTTAGACACTATCAGAGAAGCAGCACATGAGATACTTATGCTTCTTTATCCTTTTCTGTACTTCTATAGACCAGCAGGTTTATATAAGCTACAGAAAGTGTGAGTTTTATGTTTTCTATGCTATCTGGCATGCAAAGAGACCTTTATTTCTTAGAGGTTTTCAGGAAACCATGGATCTCTCTTGTTTCTCTGGAGTATGTAGCAGTCCTCTGCTCCACTGTCTTCAAGGAGAGTTTTGTAATGAGCAGCTACTAGTGATGGGAAGTAATGTGTCCCCTGTGAATTTTTCACACTAGTCTTGGAAAAAAGTGCTGATTTGTGAAGCATGGGTGGCATATATACTGCCCATTATTAACAATTTGGGTGCTCAGTACTCCATTTTTTTCTATGACATATTGTGTATGCAACTGCTGTCTGAGCCCCTTCTCTTGATATGTGCAAATTGAGTTCAATAAATCAATGACAAGAAGCTCATAATTGGGCCTTTGTTATTGCTCTGGGTAATAAATTGTTCTTTGCTTCCGACCCAGAAGTTTTAGAACTATGCACATTCATAAAATTTCTATTTTTAGGCCATTCCGAGTTCTTATAAAGTTTACTTCTTAATATACATATATATGTATATAAGCTATTTATTTACTATATTTGTTCATAGACAATATCTTACTATGTGGTCCTGGCTGGTCTGGAACTCACTAAGTAGACAAGATTGACCTTGAACTCACAGAGATCTGCCTTCTGAGTCCCAGGATTAGCATTTTATTTAATAGTGCAGCCCCATACTTTATACTTTCACTAAAGTATATACCCCACTTCTCTCCTTCTTATTCCACTCTATTCTGATTTCCCTTTTGCGGTTTGCATTGAATTATGTCTTTGATCTCTTTTTAGTGACAGGGAGTCATTTATCTTAGAAAGACGTTAATTTGAGATGTTGGCAAGGTGTAACTATATTGAATCCTGTCTCAACTATGCAAACTATAATGGGTTTATAGTTACTTTTGCATGATTAGAGCAGATAATTCATATGTAATTTTATTACTTCTTTTATGTTTTGAAATTATAATTATACCATTTCCTCCTTGAATTTCAGTTCAATTTTTAAAATAAGGAAACCCAGCTGTGGTCTGATCCCATCATCCAAAACAAGAAACACCCACATTTTGTCTATTAGCCCAACAAAGACAAACTTCCCAGAGGATTCTAATTTTGTGTCTTGTTTGTCATTGCTCTTGAGAACTCATAATACATGTTCATATTTATTAACCCTTTGACTTGCCCAGAATACACTTCCAGGTAAAAATTCTGGATATAAAATTAGGTATAATTTCCTTTATTGCTGGTAGAATAGAATTAGAGATAAAAATATGTTTGCAAAATGGAATACTTATAGAGAAATTTCTTGTCTTTGCATTCTTCAAACAACTAACTGTAATTCTGGTATCTTGTTTCAGTTTATAAAGACTTAGTGCTTTGAGTTCTGTGTTACCTCCCTGTTTAAACTTTACACTTGACATATGGAAAGAAAACCCCTTCAATCACACATATATCATTATTGATACCAGGTACTGAACACTGGAAAAAAATAACATCACAAAAATAAATGAATGAGTGTTACACAGCAAGAGAAAATTAATATAGTCTTCCAAAGGGAGCTATACATTAAATATTTTATGCTTGTTAATTTATTTGAATTAATAATTATTAATTTATTCATTATTTTAATCGATTCATATATATATATATATATATATATATATATATATATATATCAATCATGGTACATAGTTTAGCAATGCAATCTATCATGACACAGGAGTCAAAGTAACAGGAGCTTGACACCTGGTCACATGGTCACATGACATCTACATTCAGGAAACAGAGAGGGACAAATGCCAATGCCCATTTTATACAGTCCAGTATTCTAGCCAGAGAATGGCACTGCCTATAGTGTGTTGCTCCTCCCACCTCAGTTAACACAATTAAGTAGCCTCCTCTGGACATGTCCAAAGTCCATCTGCTAAGTGGTTCTACATTCTGACAATCTGATGTGAACACTATCACAGGATCCTAATATAATTTGACTGATAATCTTATAAAAATAGAATCTGGACCCAGATACAGCAAATCATCTCATGAAAACTGAATGTAAAGATGAAGTCAAAGATTATGATGATGAGTCCACATCCACAAAGATGCTGGGTGCTGCCAGGGAGCAGTGTGAGCCAAGCGGGAAGCATGGGGCCGACTGTGCTTTGCAGCCTCCAGAGGAAATCCTGTTAATGGTTGTCATTAGCAAAGGAAATGCATCAATATGTGAATAAATATTATTGCAACCCTAACAATGTTTATAATTTTACCCTATTAAAACTTACCCAAGTCTCAGTTTGGTTAGTCTCATTTGATCTTAATCAGTAGGGGAAACAGAAAGCATCTCATTAGAAACTTGTAAATGTGAAATTTTTCTCTTTTGCTTCAAGTGGAAGAAAGTATCTTGAGTAGGGATTTGCCTGCATTAGTTTTTCTTCAATATATGTTTTGTAGTTTGGGTAACACTTTGCATACACTTTGTGTAGAGCCTGATTTCACTGGTCATCACAGTTAGGTGGGTGAAAAACTTAGGAGTCTTTTTGTCTAGGTCAAGAGGCTTTTCTGGGCATTTATTTTTTGTGTGTGAGGCAGACATCATTTAGTTTTGCAGATCATGAATCAATTATCTCAAACCACTGAAAGGGTAATTTGTACTTCCACACTAAAGGTGCTTTTAAAAAAGAAACACATCTTTATTAGGTTAACTTGGGAAAGAAACAAGATGTCTTTAAAGACTATGTGTAAAAGTGAAAATGACTAGAATAAATGGGTTATAGGGGTAGGGTATTTGTGTGGAATGTACTTGGCCCCCTTTTTTCCCTCCACTATCTCATTTGTCTCACACTCTCTTATTCTATAGTACTATTAACCGAAGATCATAATGAAATGAAAGAAAAGTTTCCACAAGCCATGTAAATTACCTCATAAGCACAGCTTCCTGGGAGACACTGTAAGACCTGGGAAGCAAAGCACTATATATATATATATATATATATATATATATATATATATATATATATATATATATATATATTTACCACAAATCCATTTTCTTTTCAGTAAGTTCTGGAAAATTTTTCACCCAAACTGCCAACACTTTTAAAACTTCCAGAGACACATTGATATAATACTATCATTCCTCAAAGAGTACATTTACTATATTCTTTGTTAATTCCTGTCTCAAGGGGAGATAGATTTCCTAACTGCAAATCTGAGGATGGGATACTATGGTTTGCTTTCTGAGCTGCATGGCCCATGGGGTAAGTTATAATGGCCATTTAATACTTCCATGTCCTTCTCAAATGTTAGAGTGGCTCTGAGGTTTTGACCAACTTGTCAAATGGAAGATGTCAACTTGTCAACAACATGGCTGATGTATGGTAAATTGTGCCAAGATTCTGTCTTGCCTGGAAATTAGTATGATTTTTATCAATACACATTTTATGATATTTTACATGTAAGTAGAAAATAAAGTGATACAAAGAGAGTTCAAAGAGTATATCGGTCATGTCTGACATTTTTTACCACACCCAAAGCTTAGGCATCTTGTCATCTGTGGTCTCTCATCTAACTAACCACTAGCCTTATGGATTAATATCAGCTGTCGAATCAGTGACTTTTTTTATTCTGACAAAAAAAAAACTTAGTGAAGAATTGATTTTCTCTGGCTCATGGTTTGTGGGTACAGTCTGCTATGGTAGGGAAGGCATGGTGCGTATGGCCAGCTGATCACATTATGATGAGATTTAGGACCTGAGAGGGGTGAGTGCTTGTGTTCCATGCTCTCTCCTTTTTATTCAGTCTGGGACCCGAGCACATTGTGTCACTCATGTTTAGGGAAAGTATCCCCATCTAAAATCTAGAAAGGCATTTGTTTTCCTAGGTGATTTTAGAACCCATCCTGTTGACAATCACAATTACTCATCACAGCTGCTCTGTGCAAAGTGTTCTTCCAAGGCATCCTTCGATATCTATGACAGCATTGTGGGCAGCTACCTAAGAGATTACTCATGATGGCTTATTTAAGCAGCATTCATTTTCCTGATCATCACACTGATTTACCCTCATAAAAATGAGATGTAGATGCCCAGGAAGATCTTTTGTCCTTTCGAGAGAACTGGACAATAAAATAAAGTGACATCTATTGGTTCCTGTCAACCTTCCCTTTGCTGCAGCAGCAGCCATTGAGACTATGTGAGGCGACAAGGGGAATTATGTCCCTTCACTTGAATCTGCACTGGCAGAATCAGACACTATCTGCAAAACTGTGCATTGTATTGTTTAAATGTAGAGGAAATTTCAGGGGAATTTTTTTATACCAAATCTTAGTTCCTCAGTCCAACACGATAGAAAAATGACATAAATTTTGCTTCCTTAAAGAAAGATCACGATCATATATTTTAAGGAGAAGTATACAAAGCCACAGTCCCTTATGGAGCTGGTGATCTGTTGATGCTCCATGTATGTACTGGATGTGCCGTGTGGAGGGCCTGCCTGGTATAGTGCTTTTGCTTCTCACAGGAAAGCTACCTATGAGGAATTATCATTTTTATTTAATCAACAAAAAGAAGGAACAAAAGGTCAACAATTTGAGTCACAATGACATTGACTAATATGTACTGTAAAATAGAACATTTTTCAGCATAGGTCTTTGAACAGGTATATCCTAGGCACATTATGTGTCCTAATTTCTTTTTCAGCTTTAAAAAGCAAACTACCTCTTATATTGAAATGATAGAGATGTGCTCATTTTAATAGCAAATCATTCATTTCATTTGTTCAGTTGATGGAACTTAGAGCCTATAAGGCAGCAGGATCTTGCTTTGTTACCATCAGCCAAGGCCACACTCGCAATGTTCATCATGATATGTCCTCATGTAGATGGGGTTTCAGTTATGCTTAGTCCCACAGCCATTTGGACCTAAATAAACACACTAAGGCTTATATTAATTATAAACTGTTTGGCCAATGGCTAAGGCTTCTTATTGGCTAGCTCTCTCTTATTATTAAGCCATTTCTATTAAACTATGTATTCCCATGAAGCTGTGACTTACCTGTAAATGTTCTGGAATGCTACTCCTTTGGCAGCTACATGATTTCTCCTCTTCCCAGCCTTCTCCTAGTCTGGTAGCACCACCTATACTTCCTTCCTGGTTACCTTCTTCCTGTCCATTGGATGAAACAGCTTTATTCATCAACCAATAAGAGAAACATGTATTCACAGCATATCAAAGGACACCCCCATCATCCTCACAACATTTATTTCTTTCCCAGAGATAGGAAGAAAAGATCCCTGGCTCTGTATGTAGTGAAGTCAAGTCAAATAAAGCCAGCAATGACAATGACAAACCTCCAGGGACAGAACTGTGATGCTTCCTTCCTTCCTTCCTTCCTTCCTTCCTTCCTTCCTTCCTCCTCCTCTTCCTCCTCCTCATCTTTTTTTGTTTTTGTTTTTTGTTTTTTCAAGACAGGGTTTCTCTGTCACTTCAGAGCCTGTCCTGGAACTCACTTTAGACTAAGCTGGCCTTGAACTCACAGAGATTTGCCTGTCTCTGCCTCCTAGTGCTAGTATTTAAGATGTGTGCCACCACCACCTGCCTGACTATTGTTATGTCTAGTGGTATTGTTTTACTTGGCCCCTCTCTAAGTTTTATAGGATATTATTTGTCATCTCTCAATGTACAGGTTTTTTTTTAAACTGAATACTGAAATAACTTTCTCAGGTGCCATAGCAAGCTACTACAGATTGCATGTGTTAAATAATGGAAACTTACTGCCTCACAGTTCTGTGGTTGGTATTAATTTAAAAGAAGAAACAGAAGTAGGCAAGCTGTCAGTCATTTACTAAATTTTAGTAAATTTTAGATCATTTTAGCCTGGGCCAACTGCTGCAGACATGAGCATTTGGCCCCCCCAGACTGCTTTGCTGCAGCAGCTGTGAACCAGAATCCCATGTACAGGTGTGGTCCTGCTTCTGCTGCTTTGTAATCTCTGCAACTCGTTTACTGTGTTACATTGTTTTCCTTTATAAGGGACTTAGGTATTTTTCATTTTTGTGTTTATAAATAATGCAACTATTTCAACCTGATAGAAAAATATTTATGTCAACAGACATATTTGTCGGTAGATAAAAAAGTCAGTAGACAGCTTTTTTTTTTTCGTAACTGCGATTCTAGTTTACACATTGTGCAGTTATAAAGCTTCCTAGATAGGCGATTTTGAAACTGCCATTTTCTACAATACTCATTGATGCAAACTAAGCTTGACTTGTTATAAAGTTATATTAAAATCTTGTAGAGCAGTTTATGACCAAAAAGGGTTAGAAAGTGCTCAGAGCAGCCTTGATGCTGATGAATGGGTGAGATGGGCTTGGTATTTCCTATGCAGAATCTTCATTCCTATCATATGTCACCAGGGGAAACCTTCGACAGTTCAGAACTTTTCAAAGCCCCATTAAAAGAACATACATACCCTTTAAAGGGTACAAGGTGAAATAGCGGTAGTAAGTGGCCACACAAGAAGAGAGTACTTCAAGTACAACGAGAGTTAGAGGAAAAGAGAAATGAGACCCAGGCAAGAGCTAAGGGGCTTAACACTACAAAAGGACAATTGGAGTGTAACAGCTTGTAAAAAGCAGAGACAATGAAGGCATTTTTTTAAAGGTTAAAATTTGAAAATGTTTTTAAGTGCTCACTAGCGAGACATTTTAAGCTCTGTAAGGTCTTAAGAAAATGGTAAAACACAGCTTCTAGCCTCAGAATTAATACTAAGAACAGTGTTTCCCAGAAATAGCTGCATGAGTGTGAATGGCACAATGGCACTATTGGTGAAGATGTTAATGTGAGAGGGAAAAAATTTCACGGAGTCCTACCCTATGCAAAGAACTACAAGTAACTAACGACTGCTGGGACAAGGGTGTTAGTCTCTTCCACAGATGTGTCCCCCTTTTACTTGTCCAGTACAAAGTGGTTAGTCTAGAAGCCATATACACACAACATAGATTCAGAAGGTTGTGTTTATATATATATTTGTGCACACAAACACTCATATATGCAACAAAATAATAAATGAAAAAGTGGTATGAATTTGAGAGTTGGGGAAGCATGGCAGGGGTTTGAGAGAGGAAAGGGAGGGGAAAAGTATTTTAATTATATTTCAAATAAAATCATGTTTAAGAAATTTGAAGCTGGGATATGGCTCAGTTATTACAGCACCTGCCATGTAAGGTGAAGATGTGAGTTTGGATTCTAGCATCCATGTATAGACGAGCAAGGTAGAGGGTGCCTGTATCTCTGGTGCCTGGTGGGGTCTGGGTTGAGGCAGAGACAAGAAGAGCCCTGAAGTTCACTGGCCAAAGAACTCAGCGGGCTTTGAATTCAGTGAGAGACCTTGTCTTATAAAACAAAAACAAAGTATAACATAATGTAACTCAACAAAACAACAAAAGATGAAGTAGAAAACAGAACATTGAGTTCAAGACTCACCTCTACACACTCACAGACACACACATACACACAACAAGCACACATGTACCACACAGAAACAAAATTATTTGCACACATGACCAGGAAGTTTAGAGGCAAAGCAAGCTTCAAGGTGGTATGACATAGTAGTTTGGGAACTTTAATGATCTGGGACTGTCTTTACCTTTGTTTTCTCTCCACTGTATCTTCCATAGACTTCAGTTCTGTTTTAAGCATATCTTTCTTCTTGATCAGATTATGTTTATCTCAGTAGCCCCAAAATCCTGTTGTTATTTTCTGTAGCTACTGTGAAAACACAAGGCTTTTAGATTTATGGACCAACTTTATTCACATGCTGATCATAAATCAATTCCTCGGGTGAGGATGATAGGAATATGATAATTGTATATTTCAGCCAGCTTATGTCAGAAGTCCTCAAGTCAAGACAATTTTAACCAAATATGATGGTTGCACAGTACGGGAAAATCTAGCCTCTTTGAATAAGATGAAGGAATGGTTGGTTATGGTCCTCGGTTGACAATAAGGAAAAATTCACTATATAACCCTCAGTGAGAGAACCAGTCAAGAACACACATAACCCCGAAAGAATAAAGTAAGTCCTGAAAAATTAGGTGTGTGTGCAAAAGATCTATGCGTATGTAAAATTATTTTGCTTTAAATTTATTGAAGAAAGCCCCCTTTCTCATTGTGTTATTTCTATGCTTATATAAAAACATTTTGATTTAATTTCATTGAAGAATGCCTCCATGGTCTTTGTGTGTTTTTTTATTTTACTAATATTAGAGACAATTTTTAAAGCAGGTAAAGTTGTGACTATTATCCAGATATGAAAATGAATGCATGTTGAATATTTTATTTATGTTACAAATGAGGAAATCATTGAAGTGTTACAACCAATTTAAGGGAGAGTCCCAAAGCAGAAATTTATTTCAAGGAATGTCAAAGTGAATGCACAAAGAAAGGCAATAGCTAGAGAACTCAATTGAGCCTGAGAGGACAGAATTTGCATGCCTACATATTATTTTCTATTACGATCAGTTATTCCCATTCACATGATTTTCAGAATAATCCCCATAGACTCACAGGGGGTAAAGGAGAAGGGTGAGCACCAGAAGAGCACCATTTTTTTTTTTTTTGCTGAAGCACACATTTTTATTGCAGCTATAACCATATCTTACATATCTGAGTCAGACAAACACAACCTATTAACTTCTTGAAAGAATGTGGCATATGCTGAATGTCTTTTCTTGCTCTCTCAATATAGATGTTGATTTTAAGTAAACTTTTAGAATGAAGGTTTAACATTTCCTTCCACAAGACAGCTATTTGCTTTAATTAATTTGTGTGCATATATATGTATATGTGTGTGTGTGTGTGTGTGTGTGTGTGTGTGTGTGTGTGTGTGTGTGTGTGTGTGTATGTGTGTATAGAAGTCACAGGCCAATTTTGGATATTTTTCTGCAGGTGTCCTCAACTTTTTTTTGAATCATGGTCTCTCTTTGGGCTGGAATTCACCAAGTAGGCTAGGCTGACTGGCCAGTCAGACCCCAGGATCTGCCATCTCCACTTTTCCTGACCTGGGATTGTAACTGTATGCATACATAACACGTCACCATGCTCTTAATTTTTTAATTTTTATTTTCAAATTTGGGTTGTGGGTGTTAAATCAGGTCTTTGAGCTTACAAGGGAAGCCCTTACCAGATAAGCAATTCCCTTAGCCCCTGGCTAGTTTAATTTTTTTTAGAGACAGGGTTTCTCTGTGGCTTTGGAGGCTGTCATGGAACTAGCTCTTGTAGACCAGGCTGGTCTCAAACTCACAAAGATCTGCCTGCCTCTGCCTCCCAAGTGCTGGGATTAAAGGCGTGTGCCACCAATTTTTAAATATCAATTTTGTATCTTTTTTGATGCTCTCCTACTCTAGAGTTTATAATATGGTTTTGCTATGAGGGTTTTTGTAGACACTACTCCAAATTATTTTGTTAATTAGATACACCCCACTGGGGAATATGGCATATACATTAAAGGCCTTTGGAACACTCTGAAAAAGACAACAACACAGAATAGTGGCAGAATTCAAACTAGTCATTAATAGAAATATCCTAAGACTGACATTTTTGAACACATAAATGTGAAAATTCACAAATACAAAGGTATGAAGAAATCACTACAAGCTTAGTCAGTGAAATCAACAGGACAACAACTGAAGAGTCCAGAGTTCAGAAATATTAGTAAACTTTTCTGTGGAAAGACCAATATTAAGGACTCTAAGAGAGGAACATTATAGAAGAAAGACAACACCCAACTTCCAGCCACTCAGAAGCATCCATCCTCATGAATGTCTACAAAGATCACTCCCCTTTCTTTCAGAAAGACTCCTGGGTGAGCCCACCTTTATTTGCTTCCATGGCTGAGATTTCTTAGGAATATAAAACAGAAAGGTGTTGTATTTCTCAAAAATGGCAAAACAAAACCACACCTTATGACTGAAAGAATGAAATTAAAAAGTGGTTGAAAGAAGAAAAAGAATGGTAATAGGAAACTGGAATCTGGAATAATTTGCTTCCAAATGGAAGGCGTCATTTTACAGTGTCCTTTGCTGAAGACCCAAATGTGAATGTTGCCTTCCCATCTTCCAAGGCCAAAAACTCTCTCACATACTCATAGAAATTCAATGGGAAAAATACCAGAAAAAGTCAGGTGGTAGTGGCTCACTCCTTTAAACCCAGCACTCAGGAGGCAGAGACAGGCGGATCTCTGTGAATTTGAGGTCAGCCTGGTCTACAGAGTGAGTGCCAGGACAGGCTCCGAAGCTACACAGGGAAACCCTATCTCTAAAAAACAAACAAACAAAACAAAAACGCTAGATAAAGCTTGCTTGCTCATTGGAAGATAACTCAACCACTTAGACACCTGGATGGTACAGACTGGATTCTAAACCTTGGTTTCAGTTAGATTATTTTCTCTCTTCAGGTAGTGCTATTTTTTTAAATGTTAATGTTTCCTTAACATGCAGTTTTATTTCTCTTAGCTAGTCTTTCAACTCAAGTGTACTCCATATGGTACTTTGGCCTTCACTAATCCCAAAATGGGCCAGGCAAAAGAAAAGAGGACTGGCTATCAGTCCTCTTTACAGCCACTCTATGCAGAAATGCCCCAAAATGCCAGTTGACACAGTTGGAAAGCAGAATAAGCTTATGCCCAAAATGCTGTGGATTTCTCCCCTCTGACTCATTTCTGTAAATTTCTCAAACTGCCTGAAAAGAAGCCTTTAAATACACCATCCCACTATCATCAGAGGAAGTGTGCTGAAACTGAGACTGATGCTCCAAAGCTATTTTCTGTGGCAAATGTTCTGAGATGTTTCTATGGCACAATTTGTTCTGTTATTCTTCAGGGTAACAAATCTCCAAAGAATGGGTGAGCTAAGACAATCTTTATGGTTCAATAGCCTCCCAAGTTGGAAGCAGCTCCTGCCTTCACTTCAACATAGGATAGGTTAGCACATTCATTCAGAGATGTTCTTTAACCATAGTGGTCAATACTTCAGCTGCATAATTCCATTCAGATTGCATTTGTGAAGAACATTGTCATTAAGGTGAAATTAGTGAAATTATTTAATATGGATATGCTATTTTCTCCTCAAGACTGGATCCTATCATTTCCATATTCTCCATAATATTTTACCTAAAATTTCCACATATGGTCTTTGAACCATAAAGGTGTGTGTAGGGAGGAAGATACAACTTCTTGAAATAATGGATGAGCAATGAATATTTCCATACAATTATCACTTTTATTACCTAATTAGGTGAGAGTTATCCTTAGTGATTCTGTGATTTTAACATTTTGAGTGAGAGGGAAAAATGCCATGGTATACCAATATACTAGAAAGTATGTATATAAGTCACACAAAACAAATGTATTCATTTATCTTCCAATTTTATTAGGAGAAAGGCTTATGGGAATTTTTTGGCAGATTGTCTTTGGATTAAAAAAGAATTTTACTTGGTTAATTCTTCCTATCCCTTCAGTGAAGTGAACAGCATTTCTGTGCAAAATTGTTCAATAGCACTTACGTCTAATTTTTTAGACTATAGTAGGCATGCTTATTTTTTATTTTTTCATGACAGGGTTCCTCTGTGTAGTAGCCCTGGCTGTCCTGGAACTTACTTTGTGAGCCAGGCTGTCCAGAGATCCACTTGCCTCTGCCTTCTGAATGCTGGGATTAAAAGTGTGCACCAATACCACCCAGTTAGTCTGAATGCTTTAATAAAGCCTCTTCTCTTAAATATTTCTTCTAATAGATTCCATCAGATTAATGGCTCCTACACCTTAAATGGAACATTTACACTTTGACAAACTGAAAGTAATTTCTACACCCCAATTATATACACTGTCTATATAATCAAGAAGTTGGGGGCTCTAGAATTTGTTTCTGAAACCAGCATCATCTGTTCTGTCTTGGTATTTAGTGTAGCTGGAGAATGGGATACCTTGATTAATTCCTATTTGTGGAAAGTTAACAAATGATATATAAGGTAAAACATCTCAGTAGCAATGTATGCCTTCTCAAACTAGTCTCCTTTCTTTGGAACTGCTTGCCCACACCCTTGAACTGAGACTGAGTTCTTCAGCTGCTCTTTTGCACCTCACTCCGTTGGTGTGTTGTGACTTAGTCTGTGTAACTTGTGTTGTATTAAGATCTTTTATATGTTTCACAAACATTTTTACCTCTTCTCTTTGGAACTTAAGATGTGGTCCAAGGTATTGAACCTTTCTAATCTCACTCTAATAACCTATTGTAACTGGACTATACAAGCTCTTCAAGAATTCCCACTCCTCACCTCTGGTAACCTGCTGCAATCCCTTTCTGAGATTTAAACGAGTTAAAAATCTTTGACTGCTTTCAGAACTTCTCATTTGACTGCCTTTACTGCTCCTACCAGGATCAGGGAAGATTTTACAATAACAAGTTGTTTATTTGAGCAACAATAACAGTATCCTTGATAACAATGGGAGAATATAACTCATATTCATGAACCACCACCATTGTAACAGCAGAAAGTTTTCAATGCATTTGTTTGTGATAGGACTTGATGTCAGGTTCGAGTGAAGTTGTGGGATACTCTGTGGTTATTTTAGGTCTTTTGTTTGTAATATTAACAACTGAATATATATTTAGTCTACTGATATACACAATTGATAGACAATTTCAAATTAGAAATGGCAAAAGACATTTCTCTGTATGGAGTAGGGCAAAATGATGCAACTATGATACCAATACCTAAAATAAGAAGGCATTAATAATGTTCTGTTCAAAAAGTCTTCTCTTGTGCCTGCAAGTTCAAGGCTATTCCCCATTTTCCCCTCTATAAGGTTTGGTGTATTGACTTTGTGTTGAGGTCTTTGACCCATTTGGAGTTGAGTTTTATGCAGGGTGAAAAATATGAATCTATTTTCATTCTTAGTTTTACTAGCAGCATTTGTTGAAGATGCTGCCTTTTTTCCATTATGGATTTCTGGCTTCTTATCAAAAGTCAGGCACCTATAGGTGTGTGGATTTATCTCTAGGTCTTCAATTTGATTACATTGATCAATGTGTCTGTTTTTATGCCAATACCATGCTGTTTTTATTACTATAGCATTGTTGTGTAACTTGAGATCAATAATGGTAAGACCTTCCTTAGGTCTTTTATTGTTCAGGATTATTTTTAGCTATTCTGTTTTTTTTTGTTGTTGTTGTTGTGTGTGTGTGTTTCCGTATGAAATTTAGAATTGTCATTTCAAGATCTGTGAAAAATTATGTTGGAATTGATGGGGATTACATTGAATCTATAGATTGCTTTTTGTAGGATGTCCATTTTACTATGTTAATCTTACTGTTCTATGAGCATCAGATGTTTTTTCATCTTCTGATATCTTCTTAAATAGTTTTCTTCAAATACTTGAAGTTGTTATCATACAAGTCTTTTAACTGCTCAGTTAGCAATAGCCCCAAATTATTTTATATTATTTGTAGCTATTGTGAAGGGTGCTGTTTCCCTGGTTTCTTTTTCAGTCCATTTGTCATCTGTATGTAGGAGGGCTACTGATATTTGTGAGTTAATTTTGTATTCAGCTACTTTGTTGAAAGTGTTTATCAGCTGTAGGAGTTTCTCAGTAGAATTTTGGATCACTTATGTGTACTATCATAAAGATACTTTGACTTTTTCCTTTCCAATTTGTATTTCCTTGATCTGTTTTAGTTGCCTTATTAATCTAGCTATGACTTCAGGTAATATAGTGACTAAGTATGGAGAGAGTGGATAACTTCTTCTTGTTCCTGATTTTAGTGGAATTGTTTTGAGTTTTTCTACATTTAAATTGATGCCTTTACTATGTTTAGGTATGTTCTTTACATCCATAATCTCTCCAGACTTTTATCATGAAGGGGTGTTGTCAAAGGCCATTTATGCATCTAATGAGATGATTGTATGGTTATTTTCTTTCAGTTTGTTTATATAATGGGTTACATGTGTAACCTCATGAAAGTGAAATCTTCTATATGGCAAAGTACACTCATTTAGACAAGGTGGCAGCCTACAGAATGGGAAAAGGTTTTTACCAGTTACACATCTGATAGAGAGCTAATATCCAAAGTATATGAAGATCTCAAGAAACTTGAAATCAAAAGGCCAAAGAACCCAACTAAAAATAAGATACAGATAAAGTTTTCATGTCTTCTCTTGTTTTTTAAAGGAAAGTCTAGAGAGCTTGCATCTTTATTCCTTATGTAATACATTATAATACATAATTATAATATTAGTGTCAATACTAAATGCTAGATGAAGGATTTGGTATTTACAAGACAGATTATGAGAAGTAAATAATGAGATATCTCAATGTTTTCTCTTATGCAAACAGCTCATCTTTGAGGACTTGTGGTATTCTGGTCAGGCACTAGGTCCTATATGGGTTTGGGAAGTAGGACTTGAACTCTTCTATTAAGATGGCTTTGGTTGCTTTATTAACTGTTAGTTGCTAGCCTTGATAACCTTGAAACTAGTGATACAGATCGACATTGAAGGCAGAGAAAGGGAAGATGAGGTAATCTAGCTCAGGTAACAAAGCTAGGGCATGATGGAAGTGGTTTTCTCCTTCCTCTGACTGTTGCTCTTGGGAGGTCCTCAATGGATTGGGTGATTCCCAGGTACTTGGGGGAGAGCAATCTATTCACGAATCTACTGATTTCACCTAGAAATTTGCATACACCTATACTCAGAAACTATTTAATTTATGTTCTAACAACTAACTGTTCATATTGACTCAAGGTGAACTACCACTCAAATAGATTAACATGAAACTATGACCCAAAGCAAATCCAGAAGTGTTCCATTGTCCTCTCTCCTAAATTTCTTATGTGACTAGTTTTAGGCCCAGTTTTCAAAGAGCTTTTAATCTTTAATATCCACGATATGTTCTTCATCTTTCTAGGATTTCACTTCATAGGATGTTATAGGAATGAAGTAATGCAGTGCATAGCATTTTACATCTGTCTTCATTCATGTTGCATGGTGCATTTGTATGAATTTCTGTTCTTGTATTTGCCAACAGGTGATTTCTAAGTCATATGGATAGGCTATAATCTTGTTTTGAGATTTGAGGGTTGTTGTCTGAATTTGGCAATTACAAATAGAGTCACTGTAAACACTTTGCCTGTGTGTTTTAGATTCTGTTTCTGTTTCTCTTAATATATTCATGTTATTTCTTCTGTAGTCTAGTGTTGCATATGATCATTGTCAATAGATTGGACTCCTGCTATATTTTCTTCCATAATGTGGCTAAAGAAATTTATTAGAATTTAGTTTTTCTGGTCTAAAATCTTTTCTAGAATTATTGGAAATTTTTTTCAGTTTTTTGGTAGGTGAGGTGAGCCTGTACTTCATGATGAGAATGATAAGTACCAGGCACACATTCTTCTTTTCCATTGACAATGGAAATCTGTCCCTGTATATTATCAGCATCATCACACCCACATACTTGACATAAGACCTAGGGTTGCTTATTCTCCATGTTCCTAGCATCAGCAATCCACAACGAAGATGAGGAACCTGGCATGGTGTCTTTCCTCTGCCTCCCTACAAGGACAGCTGTTCTTTGTTTTTACTTCTCAATTCTCTTTCCAATATGATAAATCACAGTAGCTGTTGTGGGGGACCCTTAGTTCTGTGCCCACCATTGGAGACCCTTAGCTCCATGTCATAATTCAACTTGAGAAGACTGCAACAGCTACATCTTCTGCTTTCCTTCTGAGGTAACAGGTAAATTGAAATAATGAGATCATACTTTGTCCTGCCCAGAGCAGACTGTCTTCAGTTTTCTACCACAAGCAGGCATTTTGAGGATCCTTTGACCACAATGGTTACCATCAGCCTTTTACCCAGGCTCCACTAACAGTCCTTCTTTCTAGTACTCACGTGCTACACTGTGCAGGCTAACAGCAGTGTGGCTGCTGGAGACATCCTGTGACAGTGTTTAAGGAAAGCCTGCTTCTTTCTTACCTCACCTTAGGGGTGAGGACAGGTTTTCTGCTCTATTTCTCTCTACTTTATTCCTTTGAGGCAGGTTCTCTCAGTGCAACTGGTGCTAGTCTGGTAGTCCCCAAGCTCAAGTGATCCTTTTGTTTTTGCTCTTCTCTTCTTCCAGTACTGGGGTTGCAGACACACATGGGCCATGTCTGGCTTTGTATGTGTATGCGGGCTCTTATTAATTGAAACATCTTCTGGTACCTTGATTTTTCTTTTCTTTATGAGATGTTATACTCCTTACATAAAAGAGCAAATAACAAGCTTATTTCTGGGTGTGGAAAGAGAGCCAACAATATCACTGTCTTCCCTCTTGTAGTTCCTCTCCCTCTCCCTGTCCCCCAGTGTCTCTCTCATCAGGGTCTTGTGTATCACAAGCTGCCCTGAGACTCTGGAACTTGTTATGTAGCTGAAGATAACTTTAAACTTCTGATACTACTGCTCTGTCTCCCCAATGATGTGGGGGTAACTAGGACTCTTTTATGTTGTTCTACAGACTGATCCCAGTGATTCAAGCGCTCTTTCAACTGAGCTACATTCCCAGCCCCTAAGCTATTCTTCCTTTTTAGTGCTCTTTATACCCTCACCTCTACCCAGTATTTTTCTTTGATAGGAGATGATTATATGTGGAAGACATTGATTCATAAGGATCCAGCTTCATGTAGAAATGTAGAGAGAAGAAATCTACTGCCTCATTTCACCTGCTTTCATTTCCTTCTGTGCATGTTCTCTCTTTCTTCTTCTGCTTGGCAAACTTATTATTGGCCTTTCTGGATGAAATTCTTCCTAATGGGCTCCCTAGAGTCTACTGAAGAATGAATTAAGGGAGGACTCTATGACTGCTTAATGTTAAGGTGGATGAAGATGCCTGACGATGGTGGTACATGGGACCAAATACTGCCTTGATAACTAGCAGAAAAGACCCTTCATCTTAAACAAAAACAGCTAGGGAAGGATGAACGGGAAAAGAGAAGAGTTTTAGGAACATTGACATCCCTGGGAAGACAATTTTCATAGGTTACCACCTTTTTACTATTCTGTTCTCTCTAGCAAAAGAAAATTTCCATTTTTCTACAGTTCTGAAGGAAATTAATTTTGAATTTCAAACATCTAGTGCCTATAGCAAGCCCTAGTGAGAAATGATATCAGTGTAGCTTAAATCATAACTCTATTTGGGAGACCAAAGCAGAACCAGTCTTTGCAAGTAGAACTGCAAGCCTCCTATACACATTATTGTTTGTGGTAAACGTGCAGTTTTCCTTTTCCAGAGTTGCTGTCATTCATAGAAAATGTGATGACTAATCTTCATTATCTACATGATAGGGTTTAGAATCACCATGGAAACACACCTTTGGATTTGTCTATGAGAATGTACTCAGGAAGGTTTAACTGTGCAGGGAAAATTATCCTGATATGGGCAGTGTTGTTTTATGATCTGGTGCTCTGGACTCAATAATAAAAAGCAAAGAAGATGAGAAACAGTGTTCATTTCTTTCCACATTCAGATTATGGGTTCAGTGATGACCAGTAGCCTCATGGTCCTGCCATTATGTCTTCCTCACTGTGGTGGAGCATCCCTTCAGCCTGTGGATGAAGCAAACCAATTCTTGCTAAGGTGCTTTTGTCAATATTTTACGCAGCAGTGAGAAAAGTAACTAATATAGATAATGAGAGGAAAAAAGTGTTTTCTTAGTTTTTCAGTAATGATGAAAGAATTGCGGTTGATGTTCAGATTCTCAAACCAAAGATTTCTGTTTACAGAAAGTATTTTATGATCCAACTGAATAGCTCATTATCAATATCACACAAATATATGGGAAACAAATGTAAAAGACATTGTTAGCTAAAAAGGTAGTTGTTATGTTTTGAAGTTTCTCAATTCCTTTTTTTGGTAAAATTAACATAAAGTACAAAAGAAAAATTTCTAGAAATAAGTACCTGGGAGTGCTAACAACTCCACACCACCATAAATTGTGACATCATACATGGTGAAGCTGTTGAGTGACCACTGTCATATTGTTAAGAGTTTCTTTGAAGCTATTACATCTTTCAGAGTTTTCTTTTTCAGGGGTTTGAAGGAGAAAAACATCTTGGTGCTTTGAATGCTGCAACTTTCGAGGTTCCAGGGTTTTATCTCTTTGTTCTCACTTAAATCACTTTCTGATTTATTATGAAGGACTTGCTTGACTCTATTACTTGCTCTTAGGCAAGAAAAATAGATTGTGTTATTATCTCTTGCTTGGATGTTAGATTTATTTCTTAGAAATCACGCACCCAGTAAAATGTCCCATTTTCCCATCTTCTAGACCATAATTTAAGACTGGTTTTAGGACTATTAAGTTTAATTAGTGTTTGCTTTAATTATCTGTATTTCTTAGATTTTGTTTTCTTTTTCTTTTTTGACCCATATGGGTTTTGAACAAACTTTCTAAGAAATAATTTTCAGAATGGTTTTCTTAAATCTAGGTAATAGCATACTAAGCAGAATTCAAAGGGAGATAATCTATCATAATAAAGGAGTTATACACATTTTCTTTTTCCAACACTGATTATTTTCTGTAACTGAATTTATCACTTTGAGGTGTAGAACACTTACATTACTTAGATTTTTTAGGCATGTGAATCTCTACAGATTAGAATACAGTAATAGATTTCCCTGTACATTGGTCATGGTACTTAAAAATATTTAAAGGCAATATTTAAGTGAAAGTAACCAGTTATTTCCCTGAATTAGATATAGAAACTACATACATTGTTTGCCAGATACAGAGACAGGAAGCTGGAGCTCATCTGGCTGGGGAGCTTCTTTCCTGCTAGATTGCCTTCATAGTCACAGATGGCACTATACAGGATGCTGGAAGAGATCAATAGTCTTACCTAGCTGTGAACCCTGAAATTTGTAATGCCAACCTGCTAAGCAAAATATGCCTACTGGTGCAATAGTGGTATGACTGGTACAGGGGTAACCAACTATTCTTGCTTTAGATTTGAGGCCTTTTCCACAGGATGCAATATATACCTGGTACTACAATCCCAGTCAAAACCTAGTTGGGAAGTGATAGACCCTAGTGGGAGAAGGGTACTAATGTTCTTTAGCTAGACTGGCACGACACCAAATTTCAATATGAATATTTATATTTATCCTTATAGTCTACTTTCATCATTAATCACAGAAGCATTTCTCTTTGCACTGAACAGTGGCAAATGCAGAGACTTGGGTCTACTAAAGATGCTTATAGTAAATGATAGCTTAATGATCAGTTCTAAACAGGACTTTTTAACACACCCTGTGAAATTCAGAGAACATTGAAGGAGAAGGAATGGAAAGGATGTGAGAACTGGAAAATAGAGAAAAGAATTGCAAAATGCTCTCTTTTGGCCATGGCACAGCCATTACTAATGGAAACTCATAGTAGTTGTGGTTGTCTACTCTGTGCCTATACAAGACTATCTATCTATAGCCAATCATGAATGGGGAACAGAGTCACAAGCCCCTAACCCACCCTGATGAACTATTGAGAATTGATAGATTCTAGAGATGGATAGTTGTTGCCTTACATTGTTTTGCAAAGGTGGGTCTATTAGGCTTCAATGGAGAGTTCCAAACCTGCAGTCACACAGACAGTTCTGTTTCAAATCAGTGGGTCACAAAACAAAACATAACAAAGCAACATACAGCCACTTTGGAAATCTGTATGGCAATTTCTTAGGAAAGTGTGAATCAGTCTACCACAAGATCCAGTAATTCCACTCCTAGGCATATACCCAAAAGAAGCACATTCATACAACAAGGACATCTGTTCAACAATGTTCATTGCAGCATTATTTGTAATAGCCACAACCTGTAAACAACCTAGATGCCCCTCAACTGAAGAATGGATAGAGAAAATGTGGTACATTAACACAATGGAGTACTACTCAGCAGAAAAAAACAATGGAATCTTGAAATTCACAGGCAAGTGGATGGAACTAGAAGAAACCATTCTGAGCAAGGTAACCCAGTTACAAAAAGACAAACATGGTATGTACTCACTTATATGTGGATTTTAGACATGGAGTAAAGGATTACCAGCCTACAATCCACACTGCCAGAGAAGCTAGTAAACAAGGAGGACCCTAAGAGAGACATACATGGTCCCCTGGAGAAGGGGAATGGGACAAGATCTCCTGAGCAAATTGGGAGCATGGTGGGGGGAGAGGGAACTAGGAGAATGAGAAGGGGAGAAGAGGAGGGGTGAGGAAGACATGATGGGGCAGAGAGGTTGAGTTGAGGGAAGAACAGAAGAGAGCAAGATAAGAGATAATATTAATAGAGGGAGACATTATAGGTTTAAAGAGAAATCAGGCACTAGGGAAATGTCTGGAGAGCTACAAAGATGATACCAACTAACAATCTAAGCAACAGAGGAGAGGCTACCTTAAATGCCCTCTCCTGATAATGAGATTCATGACTAATTCATATGACATCATATAGCCTTCATCCAGCAGCCGGTGGAAGTAGAAGCAGACACCCACAGCTAAACCTTGAACTGAACTGGAATCCAGTTGCAGAGGAGGAGGACTGATGAGCAAAGGGGTCCACACCAGGCTAGTGAAACCCACAGAAACAGCTGACCTGAACAAGGGAAAACTCTTGGTCCCCAGACTGATAGCTGGGAAACCAGCATGGGACTGATGCAGACCCCCTGAATGTGGGTGTCAGTGAGGAGACCTTGGAAGTCTATGGGACCTCTTGTAGTGGATCAGTACTTATCTAGCATAGGAATGGACTTTGGGAGCCCATTCCACATGAAGGGATACTCCTTGAGCCTAGAAACAAGGGGGTTGGCCTAGGCCCTATCTCAAAGAACAAGACAGACTTTGAAGGCACCCCATGGAAGGCCACACCCTCCCTTGGGAGCAGAAAGTTTATAGGATAGGTAGGGTGTTTGTTGCAGGGACAGGGGAAGAGGGGAGGGAAAGGGATCTGGGATTGACATGTAAAATAATTTTCTTTCTATTTAAAATTAAAAGAAAGAAAAAAAGAAAAACTGAATGTAGAAGGGGCCCTGTGGGTAGGTGATGGGGAATGTACTGTGTATGTTTATCTTATTGATTATTAAATAAAATACTGTTTGGCTAATGAGACAGCAAGTTAGATGGGACTAGGAGTCAAAGAGGATTCTGGGAAATGTAGTAGAGAAGTGGTGATCCAGGCAGGAAGTGACATAGCAAGGAGACTCATATTTAAACGAAGGAGAAACAGGAAGGGCCCCTTTTCCCCTTGCTCCTCCAGCAGCATGATGTGATCCACCAGCAAGGAGGGAAGCCAATAAGGCGTCCAATAAGATAAGTCTTATAACATATATAGATTTATGATAATTAAGACTGAGCTAGCAGATGAGAATCCTAGTCACTGGCCAAGCAGCATTAAACCTAATACAAGTTTCTGTGTATTCATTTGGGCCCTAACTTAGGCGGGCACTGGCATAAAGCTCACATGTGGCGGTGGGGCTCAGGCGGCTTTTGGTAGAAAGATTTATTGTAACAGGTAGGAAGTAGGGATAATAAGAGTGATAGCATAGAAGTCAACTAGGTTATTGTAAAGTACAAGTGACATCTTTCATAAGGATGAGTTTTCATGGCCTAGAAGCAATTAGAAGATTTAGGGGTAAAGGGTCTGGGATAAACAAAGCATAAATTCTGGGGGATAAAGTTGAAGTATGGCTCTACACATGGCAAAGGATCAAGGTTGTAAACTATATCCTTTCCCCAGTTTTGGAGGAGGACAGGTAAACATACCCTTCCTTTGAAGAAATAAGCTTGCATGTTTAACTTTTTCTGGCTTCTCTAGGATTATCAGTGTGCACAAGAACCCTACTTTCTTTATAGAAAGTTCATAATATTTGAGCTAAGAAACTCAGCCAAAGGATCTAAATAATACACTTTTTTTCATGCAAAGGCTGGATGTTTTCTGCTAATTCTTATTAAATGGTTACCAGTTTTAAAAATAAAATTCCTCCTAAAAAAACTTGTTGTCATGTAACAATCATCATCACCTAGGTGAAGGATTTCGAGCAAATGACATCATCAATTTTACAAAACCGACTTTGAGAAGTTCAAGAAAAATGTACTGTCTTAATTTCTATCTTTTCTTTCTGCTTAGTGAAATTGGTAGTGATTTGTTTATGTCTTAGAATCTGGGAAGAAACCAAATAATTCATTTTGGGAATGACTCACCTTAAAGAAATATCTCCCAGGACATTCAGAACTAAGACTGGATGATTAAAGTACTAATTGAGGCCAATTCATCACAGCAGCTTTGTAGCCAAAGTGTAAGAATATCTATGATGGATGAAGGCAGAAAAGGAGTGATTCAATGGTTTTGAAAAACATATGGGAAAAATACAGCATAGAAATGGATAGAAAATGATAAAAACTTATTAAAATCAAACATTTAAAAACATCTTGATACATCATTCAAATTTTAGATGGATTATTGCATAAAATTAATATAAGATCAACCAAATATTATGTTATTTATGACAATAAAAAACAAAAGGACATGAATTTGGGAGAGACATCTAGTTGTAGAACTAAGGATAGTTGAAGGATATGATAAATATCTATTGTATATGTGTATGAAACATTTGAAAAATTAAAAATTTTAAAATGCTATATCTAGTTCATTCTGTGCAAACCATTTGTACTTATGGGCTTTTATACAGCAGCCTGTAATGAGGAGTATTGTTGAGGAAGGAAAACATATAATAGTAGTTCATTTTAAAGTAACATTACTTGACCTGGGGGCATTTTGTTTTCCATATATTTATTTGTGAAAAAGAAATGGCCTTGAAAATATTAAAGACACAGTATTGGTGTCAGCTAATATTTTAGAGATGAGGTAAATTCAATCTATTACAACTATTTAGGCATATGGGACATTTAAACATTTTTTGGTAAATTGGTTTCAGTTTGATGTGAAATAAGTTTGCCAAAAATTCAATTGTTCATTACTAAATGAAAAATGAGAAATATTAGATTAGTTTTCAATAAATGTCTTATCTTTCATTAAGAAGCTAGCCACAAGTGGGTAAGAGGTAGATTACAATTATATTTAGCAAATTTTATAATTAAATGGCTATACTCTAAAATGTGTCATTAGGTTTGAATGAATTAAAATGGCCTCCATGGGCTCACATATTTGGTCTTCAGTTGGTGAACTGTTAGAAAGGACTAGGAAGTGTGGCCTTGTTGGAGGAGGTGTGGGGTTTGAGGTTTCACAAGCCTACACCAGGCCTAGCATCTCTCTCTCCACCTCCTCTTTCTCTCTCTGCCTAATGTCTATAGATTAGGATAAAAAGCTCTTAGCTTCTGCTCAAGAGCGAGGCCTGCCTGCTTCCTGCCATGATGCTAGTGATAACCCTCTGAAACTGCAAGCAAGCCTCAAGTTTTATGCTTTCTTTTATAAGAGTTACCTTGGTCATAGTGTCTCTTCACAGCAATAGAACAGCAACTAAGACAGACACAAATATATCAGTGTTTATAAGGTTTCTTTCAAGAGAGGAAATACAACCAATGTATATCCCTACTTTAGAAATAATTCCAGGTATGGTGCATATCTATTACTTAGAGACTGAGCCATGGCAATTGGCATGAGTTAGAGTGCGACTTACATTACAGATTTGAGACTGCTTCAAAATATGTTTTCTGAAGGTTTTTTTTTTAAATTCCCCTTTTCCAAAATGCATTCCCAGTGCCTTTTAATACACCAAATAAGAGAATTTGAAAATGAGTCATAAGATGAATTATTAAAGACTTGCTAGTGTGACTGTGTGTGTGTGTGTGTGTGTGTGTCTGCGCGCGCATGCGTGTGCGCGCATTTGGTTATTTTCTGCTTTCGCTTTTAAGTTAGTAATTTCTATATATTTTTTGTGGATGAGTGCATGTGTATGCATGTGAGCATACATATTTGTGAACAAACACACAAATATTTTTAGGACATTATCTAACTTAGCTTCAGATTCTTTATCTGAAAATGAACATGATAAGGTTCACCTTTCACAGTTGCTTAAGATGGTAAGTCAGGACATATATTATGTCTTAAAGCTTTATTGTAAGTAGAAGGCCATAACAAGTGACACAGTGATAGCCTTTACATTACAAATCCACATATGTCTAATACATGTAGTTTGGTAAATGTAGTCCTATTTGGACACCAAGGGTACAATCAGCACAATGAAGGAATTGCCATTCTTCACTCCATATAATTCCTTGTGTCTCTTTTTTGTGTATGTTTTCACAGAAAACCTCTCAAGCAATAAACACCTCACATTAAATCTCTTCTCTTATGAAATTTGAACATAGATTTCCATATTGATAACCACAGGCACAACAACAACTCTGTAACAGATCTCTAGCTTATTCATCATGCTTAGAAAACCTCTGCATGCACAGAATATTGATTATAATTTTCCTTCTTCCCTTAGACCCTCTGCTTTTATGGGTTTCAGGATTTTAGATACCACTTGCAGAGAAATAATGCAGTTTGTCTTTCTGTTATGAATTTATTTCACTTAGCATAGTGTTCTCCTGGTTCATACATGTTGGAAATGGCAAGACAGATGCTGATTGCATTTTCCTTTAAGATGAGTGACAAGACTTCCAAAACTAGAGTGCAGACATGCTTATTGAGCCATTATATCTCTACTGTGAGGCTCTTAAGATGAAATGAATTAACGAAACTGCAACCCACACTTCTAACATTGATGAGGTTTGTTTTTCTAAGTAAGGGTTTTATGTGTGCATGCACTCAGATTTGAGATAAAGGACACCAGTTTTCTGTAATATAGCTCAGTGGTTTGATAGAAAGTCTATACACCAATGAAGGCTGGGGAGGGGTGTGGGATGACTACCATGTCTATAGATGACTCTTTCAGATACAGTCAGATCCCTTGAATGAGTATCTCTCAAGCAGGGGTATCAGAGCCCAAATGAGGCCACTAATGACTCATTTGTTCTCAGGCATATGTATTCTGGGGGAATTCCATACACTGGAGAGGATAAAACTAAGGCACAAGAGTAAATAAGGACATAGACAAGGATAGAGAAGAGTGTAGATGTGTCCCTGCTATTTTCTGTACAGAACACCAAAAAATCCTTCTCATGTATCCTTTAAGCAAACGAGTACTAATGTGTGCCCAAGGGTTCTACTATTCTTTCTACAGAGCACCAAAAAGCCTTCTCATCTATCCTTTAAGCAAATGGTGTTAATGCGTGCCCAATTAGTAGAAACAGGATGAAACAAAGAGAGAATTGTGAGTAGGTAGCCAGAACCTGCTCTAATGTATCTTCAGTCTCTATTAATAACGCTGACTGCTTTTCAGCTCAAGGAAACTGCACTGACTCTGAGTCATCATTGAGAGTCAAAATACAAATAATGTAGCTACAGAGTAAAAAAGCATTTGTTTATTATACAGGAAAATTCCTTCTCCAAGATTATTTTTCTGTCTTTTATAGACATGTTACTTCATGGAAAACAATTTGACAGGTTGGAAGTGCTTTGACTGACATCAATGTATTTTTCTCTGCTCATATTGGGAGACAAGCAATACACACATAGACTATTTCAAGTGCACTTGTCCTTATATACAGTGGGAAGACTGCATTACTGTGCAAGTACATCTACCAGTGTACCCAAACCATGCATTATAGATCACTAGAAAAGCTAGCACACTAAGCTGCAATCTGCAATCTGCAAGCCTTTATACACAAGGACCAAAGCTTTGAGTGAAGAACAGGTGAAAGTCTGGTACTTTGAGAAGGTGTTTCTGTTATGCTACAGGTGAGTTCACTAGGTCACTATGAACCTTGAGTCTGTTTTTTTTTTGTTGTTGTTGTTGTTGGTTTTTTTTTTTTTTTTTTGGTGTTCATGCTTTTTCTTCTCCTGGATAATATGCATCCAGGACTCCAGATAGAAGGTCTCAAACCTCAGTTCAAGCTACTGGACACTTGGTAGAATTGAGATTCCAAGGCCTCATCCCAGGCTGAGTCAGGAAACTCTGGGGATAAGGCCTGGGAATCCATGTTTTACCCAGCCACTGAAGAAGGGATTCTGAATAAACTGAAGTATGAGAGTTGTTCCCTTAGACATGATTGTAGAACAGTTATGAACCAACACAAGTAAAAACCTGCGACTGGAGAAATGGCTAAATGGTTAAGAGCACATGCAGCCTTTGAAAGGTACTGGGTTCAGTTCCTAGGACCCAAAATGGGCAGCTCACAGCCATCTGCAATTCCATTTCCAGGATGGCCTCTTCTGGACTCCGCAGGCATTGCATATGTACACTCATGCATGTGGTGCGCACGCGTGTGCGCGCGCGCGCACACACACACACACACACACACACACACTCACACATGTACACACACATGCGTGAATGTACATGTGTTTCACACACACACAGAGTAAATTAAAAATATGTATTTTAAAAAGAGGTGAACACCTAGATTGGCCATAAAAAGACAAATAGCTTCTTTTATATTACAGAAACTCTGTTATTAACATTTCAGAAGCAATATTGAAAGATTATTTCTAAGTGTTTCCATTTACTAGGTCAATTTTGTTAATTTCACAACTAGCAGGAAATTTATGGCATTAGGTCATTAAGACCCTATTTGCTCATCCATAGCCAAACTGTTCAGTGCTAATGACTACATTTATTTTCCTGTCCCTCTACCATGTGTTAATTCTTCCACCTCTCCTATTTTGTGTAGGAAGTTTATTTTTCTATTGTTGTTTCCTTGCTTAAACATTCATGACCAGTTGCCTTATGGAATAGAAATCTGTTTCTGAGTTTAGAAGCAGGAAGTTGCTGTATGTCTATGGTAGATTCCAGATTACATGAAAATATTTTCAGCCTTTGTATTGTTGTCTTCACCTGCAATAGTCTCTCAAATTCACTTGCTTTTTCATTTCTGACTCATCATAATTGTTTGCTTTGCCATCTACATTAATTTCTTTTAATTTTTCCTATTAAAATTAGTCAATTTTACTTCCTTAATTATTCTTCAGTTGCAAATGTAGTACATATAAATTGATGGCTGTAAATTAACTAGTTTACTATAATTAGCATAAAAGTCAATGGCTAGTGCATATGATGTGTTTCTCTCATTTCTATATTTTAATATCCTAAACACACTGCACAGTCACTGATGTATGACTTACAAAAGACAATTGTTAGTGCTCTACATTCCTACAGTCTCAAGCCTGGATTTGAGCTAGAGCTTTAGTGTCTCTCTAGGAATAAGTGCCCAGACATTGAAACTTAGAGAAATCACTAACTTCTGGAGATACTTTCAGAACAGGTTCAGGAATCACAATAAAATTCTTCCTCTCTTCTTACCTAAGTCCATAGCCAATATGACGACTTTCCCGGTTTCAATATCTTGAGTCAGACAAACAAGATTCTTTTTAAGAATATGTTCAACAATGTTCCTATCAGCATTATTTGTAATGGCCAGAACCTGGAAGCAACCTAGATGCCCCTCAATTGAAGAATGGATAGAGAAAATGTGGTACATTTACAGAATGGAGTACTACTCAGCTGAAAAAAATCAATGGAATCTTGAAATTTGCAGGCAAATGGATGGAACTAGAAGAAACCATCCTGAGAGAGGTAACCCAATCACAAAAAGATAAACATGGTATGTACTCACTCACTTTTGACATAGAGCTGACATAAAATCAAAGGTCAATGATTGTGCATTTTTTATAATTGCTCCTTAAATCTCAAAATGAGCACAGGTTTTTCAAAACCTCTTTAATCTAACCTGATGCATTTTTTCCTATAAAGATATTTCTAGCATAAAGTTCTAAACCAGTTAGTCAGCTTTCCCTTGTGACTCATGTATTGGGAATAGAAATAGAACAAATAGGATTTTGGCAACATTGGGCCTTATTAGTTTTGTTCTCTATCTCTAACTGAATACTCTTGATCATGTGTGATAAGTTGATGTAAATATGGCAGTTGGAAACTTTTAAGCGACAGCTTACTGTGTAAAAAATTCAGGACAAATGTGAAGTTGATAAAAATTTATAACATTATATCATAAGATAGCTTCACCATTGCTTTAGCCCAATTTAATGAAGCTACAATGAAACACAATACAAACAATTGATTCAAAAGTCAGGAATCTATATCATAACCATGGAACTACTGTTCTAAAATACACTAATAGTTCTAAGAGGTGCAGCTGTTTTTATAAAGGTTTCTTACAAAAATCAGCCTGTGGTTTTTAAGATCTGTAAAAAATAGCAGGAAGCATAAGGGAAGAAGTCTGCTTTCCTGTCTGCTTGCAGGGGCAGACATCAACACAAAGACATCAGGGACTCTGCACACCGGTGTTTGGTAATTGTCATGTAAAGCAACAAAAAGTGAAAGAGAACAAAAGAGACAGAGAGATATTCAGCACCCAAGATGGATGAGGCTTTATGTTTGAGGCTATAATTTATACTATATACCTTAATTCTAAAATAACCACTGAAGTGGGTATTAATTCCATTTTAAATAAAGGTAACTAGGATTAAAGAATTAGTGTGATTATTCTAAGGTCATACATCTAATAGATTCAGTTCTTCTAAAATACATTATAAATGGAAGCATACAGAGTGTGCTCTTTTGTGTCTTTCTTTTCTTTCATTCAGCATAATTTTGTTCTCATAACCTCATAGGAAACAAAAGTGGTGCCATTTTATAAAAATTCAGTGCTAAGATTCTAACTCAAACTTGTTACATTTCCAGCTTTACACCAGTTTTCTTTTATTACAAAGTTAGGATACCAGTGTAACACAGATCTTAGTCCCTATGAAGAATACATAATAGAGAAAACATTATATAGCAATAACCATGCAAAAAATTCAACTAGGTAGTGTAGCTTCTCCAGAAGATATAAGAAAATAAACCAAAAAGAAAATTCTGAAAATGTCATATTTTAGCAAGTATATTGACAAGAGAAACTTATATCTGATAATGGGAGGGTAAGTTGATAGAGTAGCTTGGAAAGCATTTTGACATTATATAGTTCCTTAGAATATTTGCAGACTATAGAGTCTACAAACCAGCTGTTTTACTGGTAGGGTATATGAGTGTGTGTACCTTTGAATAATGTTTATATATGACAATCACTACACAAAAGAATGCCAGAGATTATTATGGGCTGGTGAGATGGCATAGTGAGTAAAGACACTTGCCACCAAGCTTAATGACATGAGTTCAAACCCCAGGTCCCACATGGTGAAAGTTTTTATTTAACTTCCATTGAGTATATACTATGGCACACATATGTCTCAACATATGTAATAAATAAATAAACATAATAAGAATTTTAAAAGTATTATAGATTATTTGTAATCCTTTCAAACTAAAGTTGACTCTCAACTACTGTGTCCCAGATCTAAATTAACATATCTATGAAAAGAAACGCCATATAGAGACTATGAAAGATTACCATAAAAATTCTGACTTGGTGAGGTCTAAATTAATTTGCATGTTCTGTTCTTTGTCTTTTATTACCAGAAATGTATACTCTATTGCTGAGAGAACCATAAATATATGGTAAACTGAAAGTGAAAATCTATAAAGTCAGTAGTCATAAAACATGGGGTAGACATAGGGATAGAGAAAGAATACTAACAGGGGAATTTGGAAGCCTCATCCTAGGTATGCTCTAACTAGTTGTATGTGTGTATTTGTATACACATATGCTCTCACAAAATATGTATATTCACAGACATGTACACATATATGCACACATATACACACATGTATGGACACATACAGACACATATATAAAATATTCACATGCACACATATATGTGTACACACATATACACACATACATTCATGTACACACATATATACGCACATACAAATGTACATACCTATATAAATACATGCATTTGTATATATATGTTATCACATTTTTCATTTATTAACAAAAAAGTGTTAGTAGTGAAAGAAAATCCAATCATAAGAGTGCCAAATTTCCATCTGGAGGCAAAGATAATTTTTTTTCACAAAAGAACGCATTCCCATCAGTAACATGAAGAAAAATGTATTTTTGAAGGAAAATAAGACTAATCAATGGCAGGAAGAAAAACCAAAATCTTCCTATTTGTTTCAGGATGGCAGAACAATCACTTGGAAAAATTAAGTTGTTATAGAGGTAGATCTAAAAATTCAAATAAACATTGGCAACTCAAATTGTCTATTAAAAATTGATTCATTTTAAATAAATTTATTTATTTTAAAATTTATTTTAAGCACCACATTTTATTTTATGTATAGCAGTAAGTTTACATATGGAATAACACTGCAATAAAATGATTGGGCATATGATTGTGAAAGTTCTATTTCCTTTAAAATTCCACTGATTTTAGTGCAAGAGGAATTAGACATGCCCAGTCACTCAGTATGATTGATTGTCACTTTGACCCACCTGAGTGACTTTAAAAATTTTGGGGGGTGAAGAAGTTTGTAATATGAAAAAATTTCTCTTTTCTTCTAGTTAATTTCCAAAGTGAAAACTAAGTTGAATTTGAGAAAGTCTATTACTGGGTAAGTAAATAAAATGAAAACGAACAAGAAAGACAATATTCAAACTCTAAGCAGACAAAGACTAGAACCATGGCCTTCTAGATAAGACCAAACTAACACTAAGCATAGTCAATAAATATGAATAATGTGAAGTAGTTCATCAAATTCAAGTGTAAATTATGGGATTACTGACATTGTAGTTTCCATATAGTTAAATTATCAACCAGGAAAGAGGAAATCTATCACAATAACATCTTTCTAGAAAATTAAAATGAAATAACCTTTTAGGAATGAACTATAGAAATGATCCCTGGCTGGCAATCTAAGCAATAGTCGAGAGGCACCTTAAATGCCCTTCCCCAATAATGAGATTGATATACCTTATATACCATCCTAGAGCCTTCATCCAGTAGCTGATGGAAGCAGAGGCAAACATCAACAGCTACACACTGAGATGAACTCTTGGAACCCAGTTGCAGAGAGAGAGGAGTGATGAGCAAAGGGGCCAAGACCAGGCTGGTGAAACCAACAGAAACTGCTGACCTGAACAAGGGGGAGTTCATGGACCCCAGACTGATGGCTGAGAGGTCAGCATGGGACTGATCAAGACAGCCTGAACGTGGGTGTCATTGAGGAGGCTTCTGCAATCTATGTGGCCTTGGGTAGTAGATCATTATTTATCCCTGGTGCACGAATGGACTTTGGGAACCCATTCCACATGGAGGGATGCTCTCTCAGCCTGGACACATGGGGGAGGGCTTAGGCCCTGCCCCAGATGATATGATAGACTTTGGAGATTCCCCATGGAGGGCCTCCACCTCCCTGGGGAGCAGAGGGGGGATAGGGTGGGGGTTTGGGGGTTTGGTGGGGACAGGGGAGGAGGGTAGGGAGAGGGAGCTAAGATTGACATGTGAATCAAGCTTGTTACTAATTTAAATAAAAAGGGCCTTTTAGGAGCTGAGGGCATGGTTCAATGGATAAAGCATTTGCTATGTGAACCTGATGATCAGAGTTTGGGTCTTCAGAATGTGCCACCGGGCAGAGGGGTCAGTCTCCTATAATCTGCCCCTCAGGATGCATACAACGGGGCTCTCTAGGGCCAGCCAGTTAGCTAGAGTAATGAATTCCTGCCCACCCCGAGTTACAAAATAAGATTCTCTTAAAAAATACAAAATAAGAAACAAATAACATGTGTTGAAATATCACATTGTATCCAAAATTTTGTCAATTGTTATCTATAAATTAAGAATAGTACAACTTTAGAAGTATGGCTTGTAAGACTGATTGGTTGGCTTACCAGATAAAAGCTCCCATAGCCAAGCTTGTCTGCCCGAGTGAGTTTGATTCCCAGGACCTACATGATGAATGGAGAGAACCAACTTCCACAAGTTGTCCTCTGACCCTCCACCAGTTCACATACAAAAATATATTGTCTATAGAACAAAAGTTACTGTTGTTTTACTTAATTTATTTATTTAAGAAACAATCTTATTTTACATATCAATCCCAGGTTCCTCTCCCTCCCATCCTCCTATGCCCCCCATCAACTCCCTCATCCTACCCCCCATCCACTCCCCAGGGAGAGTGTCTGTCAAGTTATTGTTTTTATGACACAAACAAAATTGTATAAAGCCATGAGCATTCTTTTAAAATATTAGATTTAACAGGCATAGTACCTTACCCTCTTCCTTCAATTATCTAAAGGACATCATAAAACTTACGGTAGTCTTTTAGATTCATGGTTTTCAAAGCTGATTCCAACACTTTAAAACTACTTTCCAAGTCAACAATTATCCAATTGTTTTGTTTTTAACTCCCCAGTGTTCATTGTTTCCTGAAACACCCAAGACAAATCCAGACATGTTTCATAGCACTTCATAGTTCATCAAACCTCATATTTGATGACTGTATAAATCACGTAAACTATCTACAAGACAGTTTCCCAGTTAGCATGGTGTATGGGAGCAAATAAAAACAAGTCAACATTGCAAAGAGTTCCAAAAAAGAGTTCCATTGTAAAGGAAGTTTGTACCTTCCTTTACAAAATAGTAAATGAACAGATAAAAATGTTCTTATATTTACCTCTGTTGATTTTTTTCTTTTCTCCCCCTTTTTTTATTAGAAAGAAAATTATTTTACATGTCAATCCCAGATCCCTCTCCCTCCCCTCCTCCCCTGCGCCCCCCCCAACAAATGCCCTTTCTGCTCCCCAGGGGGTCTTCAAAGTCTGTCATATTCTTTGGGATAGGGCCTAGGCCAACCCCCTTGTGTCTAGGCTCAGGGAGTATCCCTCCATATGTGATGGGCTCCTAAAGTCCATTCCTATGGTAGCAATAAGTGCTGGTCCACTACAAGAGGCCCCATAGATTTCCAAGGTCCCCTCAATGACACCCACATTCAAGGTGTTTGAATCAGTCCCATGCTGGTTTCCCAGCTATCAGTCTGGGGACCAAGAGTTTTCCCTTGTTCAGATCAGCTGTTTCTGTGGGTTTCACCATCCTGGTCTGGACCCATTTTGCTCATCAGTCCTCCTTCTCTGCATCTGGATTTCAGTTCAGTTCAAGGTTTGGCTGTGGGTGTCTGCTTCTACTTCCACCAGCTGCTGGATGAAGGCTAAATGATGGCATATGAATTAGTCATCAATTTCATTATCGGGAGAGGCCTCTGTTGATTCTTGAGTGAACCAAAATGTGAATCTTTATAAACCAAATTCTCAAGAACTAGGGTTGAGCAGTGAAATCAATTGCGTATATAGATTCAGACACAGAAGACTGTAAATATGTTTCTGAAACAAATTTGTATGACAGCAATACCTTATAGGAAGAAAATAAAATTAAATGATAAAAACTGCAAAGCAAAAAAGAAAATACTGCTGTTTGCAGGTGATATGATTGTCCACAATCAGTAGCCAATATGAGCTATTAAAAGCATATTAGAACTGCTAAAAGAAAATTCAGCTATTGCATGAGACTAGAGATCAATAGCAAATCACTAGTAACCTTTCTATGCTCAGGCGCTCTTCTGTTATATTTACTATACACTGTGGAACACTGTCTATAGTTGGAGCAAATATTTGTGTTTTCAGAGAGTTCTGGATGTTTGAGCAATGCCTTCAAGAACTTTTATGTAAAGTAATAAATGTCACCTCATGCAAACCTGTGAGTGATATAATATTTTCTTACACTGGAACTGGTTATGAACTTCTTCAGTTGCAACTTTTAAAAAACAACCAACTTGGGAAGGGGAAGGAGTCCAATACAGAAGGAGAGGGAGGAAGGAACAAATAGCACTGAGGATATTGATAGTATCTTAAAGAATCACATTATTTCATATTTCCCTAACATTATAAAAAGTACACATATATGTATTAAATATTACATGAAGTTATATCCTTGGGCTGATAATGCTTCCCACAACAGCCATATGCAATATAACAAAAATTCCAGTACCAGGCATGAGAAGTCTTTATTTGAATTTGTTGACCAGGGTAGTCTAGCTGTCTCCCAAAACAATAGAGGCGGATGCAGTTGCCCTCGGTTGCCTCTCAGAGATTGAAGGTAAGTCCTTATCTGAAGGCACTGTATACACTGGACAAAGGGCTCATATGACTTGACCTGGAGCTAAACTGAGAGTCTCTTTACTGTAGTCTAGCTTTCATCATGATATGACAGACTTTGATGATCCCCCATGGAAGGACTCACCCTCTCTGTGGGGTGGGTAGGGGTAGGATGGGGGGTTGGGGGGGCAGGGGAGGAGAGGAGAAGGGGAGGTAGAAGGAACTGGGATTGATATGTAAAATAAGATTGTTTCTAAATAAAAAAATCCCAGAAAGTACTATATGTGCTGCCAAGGGAGGGAAGCAATCAGTAGCCTAGCCAATTGTTATACCAATGAACCATAAAAATGACCAGCATGACAAAACATTTCTAAAGGGGCAATAGTGGCACTTACATCTTGGTGGTAACCAACAGCTGTTAAATTAGACTTAAGATGCCTTCCACAAGAAAGAAATGATGCCTGGACTGGGGACATAACCAACTACCTGGGACTAGTGAGGTCATGGATCTTAGAAGAGAACCTACTACCATCACTTTACTAAACTAGAACGATCCCCAACGGCATTCTAAAACATATCCTTAGACCAACAGATAAGTGTACTTCTCACCAAAGCTCTCATCAAAGAAGCTTCTCTTTGTCATTACAGAACAGCCCAAAGGATAACCCTATAACACAATTCCTGCACCTAAGACCCAGGGAACACCTTGGAAGAGAAGAACCCTCTTATTGGCTCACCCCCAACAAAGGGTGATCAGTCATGAAATAGTATACATATAAACAACAAAAATAGACATAACAGGCTGCACTTTCATGGTTGTACACACATGTATGTAAAATTAAAGAAAAAGAGGTTATCAACTTGAAAGATAGGGCATAGGAGGGGTTGGAGGGAGGGTATCTATGGGTGATGGAGGGAGGAAAGGGAGAGGGAAAGTGATGTAATTTTATTTATTTACTTTTGCAACTTTGTTTTAATTAAAACATTAAAAAAGAAACTAAATCCCTCATAATAAAAATGTAATAAGAAAAAGAAAAAATAATACATTTACAAAAACTTATATAACCATTTTGCTTTGCATATTTTCATCTGGTACTGTATAGACAAAACCAGTAACATTGTGATAGTTTGATAATAATGCATTTTGATAATTACTTTTCTAAATGCTAGGATTTTATTAGTGAACTTAGTCGTTGTACTTGGTAATTTTTGGGTGTGAATTTTGCTCCTTGCTTAAAATCTGAAAATCAGGGAATAGAGAGACGGCTCAGCAATTGAGAGTATTGGATACTCTCTGAGAGGACCTGGGTTGAAATGGCTGTACCCATATGCTCCAGTTCTGATGTGACATCCTCTTTGGCCTCTGTGGACACTGCGCACATGTGGTGCACACACACACACACACACACACACACACACACACACACACACACACACACAGAAACCTATACACATAAAACAAAAATAAATCTTTCCCCCTTTTATTGAAAATAAATTCTTTTCTCATACAATATATCCTGATTACAGCTTCTCCATCCTCGACTCCTGCCAGTTCCACCCACCTCCCCTCCCACCAGGATCCACTCCCTTCCTGTCTCTCAGAAAAGAACAGACTTCTAAGAGATATCAACAAAACAAAACAACAAAAAGTATATATGATGAAACAAAAATCAACACATTGAAGTTGGGCGAGGCAAACCAACAGAGGAAAAGAACCAAGGGAAAGTACAAGAATCAGAGACCCACTAAGGAATCCCATAAAAACACTTAAACCGGAAGCCATAATACATGTGCAGAGGACCTGGTGCAATCCTGTGCTTGCTGCTTCAGTTTCTTTGCATTCTAATGAGCTCTGCTCACTTGATTTAGAGGGCCCAAATGATGGTCTTAAAAAATGTAGTGACAAAATGACTCATAATGACATTCTGCTATACACATAGATCAGTCCCTTATTCAACCATCATCAGAGAGGCTTCCTCCTGCAACAGATGAGAATAAATACAGAGACCCACAGCCAGAAATTTTACACACACACACACACACACACACACACACACACACACACACACACACACACACACACACACACACACACACACACACAGAGAGAGAGAGAGAGAGAGAGAGAGAGAGAGAGAGTCCTTGGAACATTCAGCTCTAAATGAGGTGTCTCCATCAAATCTCTTCCCTTAGAGCTCAGGAAACACCATAGAAGAGGAGGTGGAAAGAGCATAAGAAAGAGGGATAGAGTACAGGAGAAAAATAAACCTTTCAATAAAAAATATAAAAGTCAATTCCATTTAGAGGCACTGACCTCACTCTGTGTCTACAGATTATTTGAAATTTGTTTCTTTTTCTATTCATTCTTTTTTCATGTTAAGCTATTTATGCTTTTATTATTGTAAATATTTCCAGGTTCTTAAAATTGCTATATAATTTTCTTATTTTTGTTAGAAAAATATTTGGTTACTTCCTACTTTTGGAAGCTGATTTCCTATCCACTCTCAGATTTTGTGTGGTTTGTTTCTACTCTTGAATTTCAGGTGTGAATTTTGATCCTTGCTTAAAATATGAAAATCAGATTTTCTTGTCTCCTTTTTATTTCAGAAAAACAAGGTGGTTTGAGTTCATTGAACATTTTCTAGATATTGTTCCATCATTATCATTTCTGTAGTTGTACTTATTAACTATTTTTTGTTTAGACTCCAGTTCAAAACATTTTGGTTGGCATATGTTCTCTGCTGGCTTCTGTGTAAATTGACCTTGTGTCTGTAGTCTGTCTAGATGACTGATGCTTATTTTTCAAACTAGTGCAATGTCTACCTCCTCTTTGCTATTATGCTTTTATCTTCAGCACTGCTACTTCAAAAAGCTTCTAGTACCAGACTCTCACTTGTCCTGAGGCAAAAGAATAAACAATAACATAAAAATCATAGCATTCTGTTCTCTGGGCTTCATAGCAAACACAGAGGAAGCTAATTTTGACTAGGGGCAGGGGAGAACTTGAATTGCAATCAGGACTTTGTTTCACTTCATGCTATAGAATTAGCATTTGGAGATTTCATGTATCTCAAAATCTACAATGGTTAGACATGTACTTCTCATTTCTAACTGTTGAAAAATGATGGCAATGAGGTATGTTACACATTGAAGCACTGGGCAAAACTTCATAAGAGAACTTTAAACATGGGAAAGTAACAAATTCCAATGTTTAGAACTTTAAATTTTGAGATTATAATATAATTACATCTTTTCACCCTTCCCTTTCCTCCCTCTAAACTCTCCTTTCTCACTTTCAAATTCACAGTCCCATTTTGCTTAATTTCTGTTCTTGTTGTGTGTGTTTTGTATATTCCAAAATACACAAATAAACATAATTTAGTCTGTATAATGTTGCTTGTATGTGTGTTTTCCAGGCTGAACAATTGGTAGAGAATAACCAATTGATGTGGTCTTTCCTGGGGGAGACTATATTGTTTCTCCTGCTCTTAGCATTCCTTAGTTTGTTATAGTTCTTTCTCTAGGGTTAAGGCCTTATGGTCTTCCCTCCATCCACTTGTCATGCCTTTTGGTGTTGTCCTGATTTAGCTCATGATTGAGTGGTCATATTAATGAGACTTCATAGGTGTAGCTTCTGACATTACTAGGAAACAATCTCACAGGAAACTCCATTCTTCTGACTCTTTCAATATTTACTTCCCTCTTCCACAATGATCCTTAAGCATTAGATGTGGGAATTGCCTTGTAGATGTATCTGTTCGGACTGAGCTCTACATATCTGCATTTTGATCAGTTGTGGTTTTCTGAAGAGGTCTGTTGCAAAGAGAATTTTCCTTGATGAAGGGTGAGACTATACTTGTTTGACTAGATCCTGAAGGATGTGAAGGATCTGGTTGGTCGGAGAAGTTCTAAAATTTTTACTCTTAAGACTACTGAAAATTGTATTTACTCTTCCATAATACATTGCTTTGAAATATGTGTACACAGAGGAGGGCCTAGACTCTGCCCCAAATGATGTGACAGACTTTTATGATCCCCCATGGAAGGCTACCCCCCTCCCTGAGGCATGGAATGGTGGGTTGGTGGGAGGTTGGGAGAGAGAAAAAACTAGGATTGATATGTAAAATAATATTTTTTCTAAATTAAATTAAAAACATATGTGTACATTTCGGAGTGGCTTAATGGAGCTTCTTGACATACGTATCATCCCAATATATGTCTTTTTTTCTGTGTGGTATGAGTGTGTAAAATCTCTACACTCAAAAAGTTTTAAGAACATAGTCATTAGCAATTGACCAACTTTGTGATGCTGGAGACTAAATTGAAGACTTAATGCTTGTCAGGCAAGTGCTCTGCTGTAACACAAGTTCTAATTGGTCTTAATAATAAAAACCTAGAGTCAGATATAGGGGAAAACACTGAGAGAGCAGAGAGAGGAAGGAGCAAAACCACAGCCACACTACCTATTCAACTTCCCAGACAAAAGAGAGTGAGCTCCTGTCTCCTTCCACTTTATGACTTCCTCTTTCTACCTAGCCATATCACTTCCTGTCTGTATGGACCTAGTGGCTAGCTCTACCCTCTGATCTGCAGTCAAGCTTTACTTGTTAGAGTATAAACAAGAAATCACCACACTCTGCTAATGAACTCTCAAACCAGTATGGATGCAGACTATTTTTGTTCATACTGTTCTGTAATGTGTTGCTAAGCTGTTCCTCCAGTCCTCTCCAGCAGCTGTGGAATGTCATTTCTTTTCAGGTGCTGAGAGTAAAGCTTAGATAGATTTAGAAGGTTTTTTATGTTTTAATTGTTAATAGTCATTATGTTCAGGAGGCTTAGAAAAAAACTGCATTAAAGGTTGTTACCTTCATGTCTGATTGGAGCTGAAGCCTGTGAACTTTTCTTACAAACACTCTATCAGACATACTGAGGAAATACATGCAATATGTGTCAAGAAAGTTGGAGAAGGTATGGTATTTAGAGTGGATGACACCCAATATATGCTAGTCAAATGGGTATTCATGCCATTTTTTTTTTCTTTTCAAGGGAAACTTCAGCCTTTTACATGAAAGATCTTATACTTTTAATTAATACATTTCAATAGTGTTTTAAATGATGAGGAATAAGTTTCTACTTTGTTGTTAGAATTCTAGCACACACCTTTTGAGGCTCAGGGAACACGAGGGAAGAGAGATTGGAGAGGACTGCTGAGAACATGGAAACATTGAATTGATAACTGCAGACATCGTTACCTGTACAAGATCAGCACAAGGTTGGACTTGTCACTATTCATTACGTAGGGAGAGTGACTCATAGGACCCCACCCTTCACTGAGAGATATTAGGGGCTGTTGATGGGTGTTGCAAGGAGGTATCATTGTTTTTAGTGATATAGCAATTGAAGAGTTGCCCAGTTTCCAGTAAATATATCACAGTTATGTATGGAAGTAATAATGATTAAATTTAGTATCTCTCTCTTCCACATGATATTTATTTATTAACTCTGAAAATTTACAAGAAAACCTTTCATATATCTTGCTAGTCCTTTACCTCTGTATCTGTACCTTCACCTGTACCTATCTGATCTATACCTATCATCTGTATCTTTGATTATCTATTGGAAAATAATTTTACCAGCATTCTGTTGTGAGCTCTTACCAGATGGTGAGGAATTCCATTTTCTCCTTTTGTGGTTACCCTTTGAATGATAGGTACTTGTAACTTGACACAGGTCAGATGGTTCTGGTCCTGTGATCTTTACACTTGTACTCTACTCTTCCCTTTTCTTTCTTAGTCTAAAGGTGCCTTTAATGTATAAGTAAGCAAATTAAAGACTCCAGTATAATGCAAATGTATTCCTGAACATTTCCCATCCTGGGAATGAGTGATTTTTATGTATTTTGAAACCAATGAGGACAGATATAACATTAGATGTTGTAAGGGACATACATCCATAATATAATAATCTTCACCAAAGTTTTTTCTCTGGATTATTCCTTATATATGTATGTCCTCCCATTCATCATCTTTATGAAGCTCATGATATTTGAAGATAATAACATCTTTTACATCTCAGGATTACAGAGATGATAGACATCTAAAATAATTTTTGCAAGGTACATATATACTGGATGAAAGACATTACATGTATCATTTACAGTTGCTTCTCTAGCTTCTGTCTATAAAATGACTTACTATTTAAAATAAGATGGTATTTTTTTTTCTCCCAGAGTTCTGGAATACTGTGATGTTCTTTGTCCTATAGTGAAAGTCAGTGTTTTGTTCAGAGAGCTTTGTACCCTTGAGCAAGAATCTCTCATCAGGTAATGATTTTCCAAATAAAACCAAGAAATGCTTGTATCTTGAAAACGGAATTTGTTCCATAAAAGATATGAATAAACCCTGTGAGGAGTTATGTGTCACTCTTGTTTGTTCTATAGTTCTGCTTTCCCTCCCCAGGAGGCAGGAAATTTCATCTTTTTGAAAGAATGGGTGGAAAAAATGAGAGGCAAAGTAATACAAGTGCTCTTGAAGTCGCTATTAATGCAACATTGTTCATTAGACTGAATCCTGGGAAATCAAAGTCTTTGTGGATTTGAGTATTTCTGTTTTCCTGATTCAGGCACAGCTTTCCAGCCCCTCTTAAAAATCACCTTCCATAGAGCAATTTTAGAAATGAGTACAGCATTTCTAAGTGAAGGGCATTGAGGCATGGTTACTATAGAAGGAACTTTGCCATCTTAAATATACATTTTAATGATACTTGATAAAATTGTACACTCGGGTAATTACCAGCATAACGAAATGCCAGGTATTTTAGTGATGATGAAGACTCATCACTCTAAAAAACGAAATCCCCTTGTGTGTCATCCTTGGTAATTATAATCAGGCTGCTGTAGATTTTCATGTACAGATTTTTGTATAAATGTAAGCTACACTCCAGTTAGACAAAAAACCTAGCAATGAGCTTCATAGGTGATATATAAATGGATGATTAAATATGTAAAACCCATTGAGTAATTCTCTTCAATGATTATCCAGTTTTCCATTCCTATTAAATATATATATTATGAATGTGAATTCTAAATATTCTGTTACCAAAAATTATTCGATTGTTTGCATTTCATAAAATTAGTAGCTTCAGTAATAGGTGAAAGTTGGAATTACACTGCCGTTTTAATGACTTCATTTCCCTAATGGCTGAAAATCATGGTGCACATCTTTGCATAAGCTAATTTAGCACCTAAGCATCTTTTTGAGTGAAGCATGTGTTAAATATGATCTCTATTTTAAGATCCTGCTTTTGCGGGGAGGGAGCTACGAGACCGAGAAGGGAAGAAAAGGAAGGATGCAGAGGTCATGAGGGAGCAGAAAGGTTGAGTCAGGTGTAGATTAGAAGAAAGGATATGTGATAGGTAGAGGTTTTAGTTGGGGTGTTGGTAGGGGAGGAAGGGAGGGAGAAGGGAACTGGGATTGTCATGTAATTCAATCTTGTTTGTAATTCAAAAAAAAGAAGAAAAAAATAGATTCTGCTTTTGTTACTTCTGCTCTGTTTTTTATACAGACAATGAAAATTGAAAAATATAAATAATAAAAAATAATAAGTAAAAATATATAAAATATAAATATACATATAAGGACAGAGCCATCTACAAGAGCATCCATTTATATGAAATATCCATGGTTAAAATTTCAGAGCATGCACTATTTTAAAGTTTAAAACATTGCAGAGAAGCATCAGATATGAACTGGTAAACAATTGATCAATGAAAAATGTAATGTTTTCATGGGTTAAGCAACTCATTATTGTTTAGGCCATATTTGCTCCAATTTGATCATCATATTGAATGTAATTCCAATCAAAATCCAAGCAGGAATTTGTTTTTAAAAAGGTTATTTTAAACCTTATAAGAAAACAACAAAGTTTCTAGACTTTCCAAAATACATTTGAGTTCATCACAAAATAAAATCTACTTCGTGAAATGTACTATTCCCTTTATATATTGCTAGATTTTATTTGCTAATAAAAATAAGTTTGTGCCAATATTTATTTGTTATTAGTCTGAAATACTTTTTCTTTGTGCTCAACTTCCATGTCGTAGTTACTTTTCTATTACTGTTATAAGACATCAAGACCAAAGCAACTTTTAGAACAAATGAGTTACCTTGCATTTACAGTTTCAGAGGGCGAGAGTCCATGACTTTTATGGTGGCAGTATGGCAGCAGGCAGGTAGTCAGAGCATTGTAGCAGCAGCTGAGTGCTTATGTAGTGAGAAAAAGCTATGAATCAGAGAGAATGGAATGGGAGGGAGGGAGAGAGAGGCAGAGACAGAGATTGGGAAGGGTTCTGAGTCTTTTTAAATCGAGAAGCCCACACCCAGTAACACACATCCTTCAACAAGGCTACACCTCTTAACCCTTCCCAAACAGTTCCACTAATTGGGGACCAAGCAGAAAATATATGAGCCTATGAGGGGCTTTCTTATCCAAACCACTACATTCTGGTTTTAAAATCAGAGTAATCTGGCTTTGTGCCATATGTTGGAAAATAGTTCTTTGCTATTTGGAGATAACAAAGATAAAGGCGTTGCTATGTATGATTTTAGGACAATATAAAGCTGTAATAATCAGGATAGTGCAACATGAAACTAGACTTAAATATTAGAGTTTAATAATAATAATAATAATAATAATAATAATAATAATAATAAAATAGACCTGTTATTATAATGCATGTACTGCCCAGAAACAGGTTATTATTTCTGGGAGTTTCTGCCTGGAGATACTTAAGATGAATCTTAACATGAAAAGACTTCAGAAATATATGTTTGAAATTATAGATTATGCTATGGAAAGGCAACATGTTGATACCCTAAAATGTCCATTCCCCATTAATCTCTTCGAACCTCACGTCCTCCTAGTAATGGTTTAGATTTGTTATTGTGGAACCACACTACATAGCCAACTAAATTGGGGCATATGAGCTCAGATATCCAGAAAATTCATTTAAGATAATAATCAAATTATATTCTTGTGGGCTGTTCTCCCTCAGAACTTCAATTTAAGGCTCCTCTTGTAGGCATCTATATGTCTGCTTAAAACATTGTATTAGAATGTTTTACTGGCTCCTTGTATCATTTTAGGCCAAGGTCTCCAGTGTATTTGGTTCTAAGATTCCAGCTTTAAATCCTGTGCAGACCCTGAGTGCTCCCAGGAGAGACACAGGGCCTCTGAGATGGGATGTTTGCTCAGCACAACACAACACAGGACACAGCTCTTTTTGCTTTTTCCTGATAACACTACTCATCAAGTTTGCACATGTTCTTTACCTCACATCTCAGGAAGAGATAGAGCTGCCTCAGAAAACCAATGAACAAACAAACACAAACAAACAATTCGAGAATGCAAGTGGATGAGGGCATGGGCATTGATAAGCCATTTACTTCTGGAGGAGGAATGTTCTGTTACCTTCCTCATGGCTGTTGAAGGATTTCCTTGGCAGTTTGCAAGTGCAAAACAATTATGCTTTCACTTAAACAAAATTGTTTGGTTTAATTATGCCACATCCTGTGTGACTTTTATGGATTTGTTTTTTGTTGTTGTTGTTTTTTGGTTTTTTTTTTTTTCTTTTTGCTTTGGTTGGTTGCTTTGTATAATTTCAGCGGTTTTCCCATATGTCTTTATTTAATGTAAATGGCTACAAAAGTCTCTGAGTGGTAATGTTTAGATTTGTTTCCCAGTTCCTAAAACTGTATATATCAGTCTTCCCCACATCTTGTTTTCTTAGGAATCACTGACAACATTTACTTTTCACTTATTCATATTATAAATAAACATTTTAAGAACACTTATTTCCCGAGTCCCTTCTATGACAGTGTCAGCATTGGCATTACCTTGGAGATTTTACAGAATCACTATTACCATCATTTTCATTGACACTGTCAAATAACAAGGTGGATGAAGTAGTAAGAAAAAATATCAGTTACAATTACACAAATATTGACATAGCAAAAAATATCTGTTCCTAAATTCTATAAAATAATCAAATTTTCAGAATTCCTGAATAAATATAGGATTGCCAGAATGTGTCTAATAAAGGCCCCATTAATTGTGGGTTAACTTCTTTATTTCTACTTTTAAAGAGTCATATAATTATGGGCTGAAGGACGGCTCAGTGGGATAACATTTGCTAGGCAAATCAGTTGGTCTGAGTTTGATTCCCAGAACCCATGCAAGAAAAGTTGGATATGGTTGTATGTATCTGTATACTATGAAATGTTTATGTTATTATAGAGTTATGTAGAGTTTCTCAAATTGCATAATGTATGTTATTAACCAGTTAAAAAACACAAACTGGGATGCTATAATATTAAATTCATAGCCTTGAGTGTAGACATAACAGTCCCTAAACGACCAATAGGAAGGTAGGTAGATACATAGGCAGAGATAATCTCCTTCTAAAGTGGCCCACATTCCTTAAGGAGAAGAAATAGGTGAATTATCAGTGCACAAACCCGAACTTGCAGAAGTGGAGAACCAGGTGATTAGGTATGTGGCAGCAGTTGCCTGGGAGGCCGGAAAGCCTCTCTCCATAGTGGAGATAGAAGTAGCACCCTGCAAGGCTCATGAAGTTCGAATTTAAGACCACTGCCACTGCCATTTGCCACACTGATGACTCTACCCTGAAGGGAGCTGATCCCGAGGGGTGTTCCCCAGTGATCTTGGGACATGAAGGTGCTAGAATTGTGGAAAGTGTTGGTAAAGAGGTTACTAAAGTAAAGGCAGGTGACACTGTCATCCAGTTTTACATTTTGTCTGAATCCTAAAACGACCTTTGCCAGAAGATAAGCGTCACTCAGGGAGGACGCAAGCATCACTCAGGGAGGGGTAAGGATGCATGCCAGGTGGTACTAGCAGGTTTACCCACAAAGGAAGCCTCTTTGATTTTGGGGGAACCGGAACATTTCCGAGTACACTGTTGTGGCTGACATCACCATTGCTGAAATCGATCCTGTGGCCCTTTGGATAAAGCCTGCCTTCTCAGGTTTTACGGTATTTCAACCGGTTACAGTGCTGCTGTGAACATTGCCAAGGTGGAGCCTGGTTCCAACTGTTCCATCTTTGTCCTGGAAGGAATGGAATTAGCAGTGATCGTGGGATGTAAAGTGGCTGGTGCGTTCCGAATCCTTGGCATCGACATCAATAAAGGCAAATTCGCAAAGGCCAAAGAATTTGGATCATTTGAATGTTTTATCGCCCCAAATTTTAGTAAACCCACCCAGGAAGTACTCATTGAGATGCCAGATGAGGGACTGAACTATTCCTTCGAGTGTATTAGCAATGTGAAGGGCATGCGAGCAGCCCTCGAGGCGGCCCACAAAGGCTGGGCAGTCAGCGTGGTGGTTGGGGTAGCTGTTTCAGGGGAAGAACTCATCACTTGTCCATTCCACCCCATGACAGGACACACATGGAAAGGAGGGTGGAAGATAGCACCCCAAAGCTAGCATCTGAATAAATGTCCAAAAAGAGAAAAGTTGATGAATTTGTGACTGGCAACCAGTCCTTGGACCAAATTAACAAAGCCTTTCACCTAATTAACTGAGGGGGTGGTTGGGTGGGTGGAATTCGAACTGTTCTAAAGATGTTACATTGAGAAAGGAACATAGTCCAATCTGTGCTTTTTCTTGTGATCTGATAGGAATAGACAGAAAGATTTGCAAACTAGCAGCCTCTTAGACTTCAGAAACTACTAGAAGGAATGTGTGTAATCGTGGCTGTAAACAAGGAGAAGGCAAATAGTCACAAGTTGATTTTCTGAATAAAAATTGCTGCTCATGAAGGAATGTTTTGACTTGATAAAAATACTTTTTGCAAAGAAGGGAGAAGAAATAATGTGATGGGTGTGTGTGTGTGTGTGTGTGTGTGTGTGTGTGTGTGTGTGTGTGTGTGTGTGTATACATATTTGTGGAGGCCAGAGCTCACTCAATATCAGATGCCTTCTCTAGTACTTTCTACTTCCTACTGTTTTGGAGACAGGGTCTCTCATGGATTACAAAGCTCACCAGTTTAGCCAGCAGGACCCAGAGCCCCTCTTGTCTGCGCCCTAGTGCTGGGATTTCTGGCATGAACAGCCATCCCCAGCTGTTATGTGGGTGCCAGGAATTTAAACCCAGATCCCCATGCTTGCTCTGTAAGACTTTGCCCACTGAGCCATCTCCTCGCTCCCCATTCTAAATACTTATTATCCATGATAGAGCAAAGCCTGATTGTTTCAGAGAGAGAGACACTACATAAACCTAAGGATGTGTAATCTAGAATCTTATATAAGGACTTTTAATAGCACCCCAATTAAATCCTGATGAAATGTGGCTTAAAACCAAAACCTTCTTAGAAAGCCAAACTTTCTTTCTTTTTTCTTTTTTTTTTTCTGAGACAGGGTTTCTCTGTGTAGCTTTGGAGCCTGTCCTGGAACTCACTCTGGAGGCCAGGCTGGCCTCGAACTCACAGAGATCCACCTGCCTCTGCCTCCCGAGTGCTGGGATTAAAGGCGTGTGCCACCAATGCCTGGTGAAATCCAAACTTTCTTTAGTAATTTAATAACATATAACTTATAGCCTTGTGCCATTACACCAAAGACAAAACTATGTAACGTTAAGTGCCTTTGTGTTCTGTGGTTCCTGTGATCAGGTTTTTTTTTTTTTTCACTGTATTTAATCATGTGCTTTGGCTTTAATGGAGACCCCTGGTTAAGCTAAGTCTTCAGCCTTCTATATAGGCTTGTCATACCAGCAGCCTATGAGGTGGCAGTCTGGTGTGCAAAATCTGTTGCATACAGAATGATGACTAATGATAACTATTCATACTCTCATTTTTGTTACATTTGTGTTTCCGAAGAGAATGAAGGGAAACACAATCAGAGACACTGACACTGGCATTTTAAAAAGTAAACAATCTTGTCCTGAATTATAATGAGTTCAAATAGAATGAATGTAAGAAGCAAAAACTGGCTTCTGAGGAATGCTATACAAGCGTCTAGTAGATCCTCAGGGTCTCCATAGTAACTGGAATGGTTTCAAAAGTTGATTCATTCCTCCAAGATCCAAGCAGTTGTTTGGGTTTTCTAACTTCCTGTGTTAGATAATAATATATGCCTGACAGTTCACCTGAGACATGTTCTGTTCTACATAAGATAATGATGCCCAGTATACTATTCGAGCAATATTATTATGAATGGATGCTGTACTGCTGCATCCTGACATTGCATTTTCAGCATGGCTTTATTCTTTTCTTGGTGTTTTCCCATCAGGAATGCCTACACCTTTTTAATAGTAATGTGATCACTGCTTTGTTCAAGCATACTGCTTGAAATTCTAATCTTTATGAAGTTTTCATGATAAAATATATCACAATATGTTATGAGGAGATTAACGTTATTCTCAGAAATTTTTGAAAATACAAATTCTCCTAGAGTAGCTATAATTTAAATGGCAACATCTGCTGTCATGTCTAATGCATTTCTTATAAAATAAAATTACTGAGTTAAAAATAAGATTTTCATGAGATGAGGCCTGGGTAATTAGAAATTAAATATGTTTGCAAATATTTGTTTTAATGCATTTAAGATTTTATGTTTTCACATGAATTATTCAATAGAAACAAAATCATAATATCTAAATTTATTTTAAGGACACCTATTAAACTATAGCCACTATATGGGGCACTTATTCCCCAAGCCACAAAGGTAATTAAGTAGCTATTAATATAAAATGGAAACCCTATGTGAATCATCTCTTTAACTGATGTTCTACTGTGTGGCAAAGCGTGTATTTTTGGCATTTTCATGTTATCTAGCCCAGTGACTTTGGTCCCATTAATGTTTAATTAGTGTGGGCCCTGTTTAATTTATTTAAGCTTCCTTTGACTTTTCCTGTATTTTGTCCTCCTACGTCCACCACCTGTCCTCACAGAATCCTGTGTTGGGAAAAATGCATCCTTTGCCCTATCAAGGGACACTGAGAAATCTTTGCTGTCGCTCCTAATTGTCCTAATACAGCTGGTGATCATCATTATCTGTTCAAGGAAACCACAATTTCAAATTAAAAGGGAGAAAATAATTACCCAATTACACAGATAATTGGCATCATAACACTGATGGCCATTTGTGAAATGCTGATTGAGTGATCACATATGATGTCTGCATCATTGATTTAGGTTACTGGGCATTACTCGTCAGCTCAAGCTAGCACGTGGCTCTTCCTAAACCAAACTGCCTTTTCAGTTCTTGAGTTGAAGGAGGCTGGTTTTCTAATTCACAGTACTTGTGCATTTCAAAGTCTTTAGCAAATATGACTTCAACTCCTAAACAGTATACTGTTACACATAGGCTGTGGTGAAAAGGGCAACACTAATTTTACAAAGTTCTTGAAATTTTCATTTTAAGTTCACAAATTAAACAAAGAAGTTTAGTTATGGAAACAATAAGAAAACAGAGAAAAGGGCAGTCAGCTTGTTTTAGGATTCAGACATGTACTGTATTTGTAATGTACAGCACAGCTTATGGCATGGTTATGACACTAAGATTTTTTTAACTAATTGGTGGGAGTCTTTCTTCCCCCTTCTGTTTCCTTCCACCTGTCTGTCTCTGATTCCTTTTTTTTTTTTTTTTTTGAGCAGTGTAGTTAATAAACCTATTCAAAGTAATGTTTTCCATTTTAATACATCCAGGGAAAAAGTCTGTTTCCAAGTAATTTAATGACAGCAATGTCCTCTGTCACTGTGGAGATAAAGGTAAACTCCCCAGCATATTAGTGACATGTTCTAAGTTATCTTGTTTGGACTTTATCTACATTTTCGTGGTAAACTTGGAGCTTAAACTCACGAAGGAAAACTTTTCCTGCATTTGCTAACCACTTCATTACCCTTTTCATAGAGAAAATGAGTAAGGATGGCAGAGAAAAGTAAAAATCCCTCAGGGAAACCACCATTTCTACTAACAATCTGTCAGCTTTCAAGGGTTGTAGACTTTTCTTTGATCAATGATAAAATTCTGTGTGTTCAGTTAGGAGCAGTCAAAACATGTACTTCTAGTAAAACTTTATGTGTAACACAGCTCAATGAGAAAACAAAAAATCTTTCACTCAAGAAATTCCCACAAATAAATGCTGTAGGATATACAATTGCAATATTCTGTTACTTAAAACATTGGGCAAAACCATATAATTGTTCTCTAAAAAGGAAGTTTTATTTACTAGAAACAAGGGTTTTTGTTGTTGTTGTTGTTGTTGTTTTCCAGTTTCTTCTAAGATTCCCCCGGGAAATGAGAATTCTGGTTCCCATAAGCTTTTGCAACACATTTTTGAAAATTAAGAAAGCCATTTATTGGAAGAATTCAGCATGGTAGGAGATACCTTAGTGTATAAAATGGCAATGTTTTTCAACAATAAAAGCAAAATATAAATGATCAGAATCACCATAGAAGTAAAGCTATTCTGACAAATATTTTATTTGTCATTGTTTATTTGTCATTAAATAGTTTATTTAATACATAAGTGCTTTCAATATCTACTTTCTTTAGGGATCTGTGATACATTTTTATCTCTTCAGAAATCTCATGTCTTGGTGGGAGAACATGTGTGAACTGAGCAGAACTGAACTGTAACTTCAGCTACACAACTCAGTTCTGTGATTGCCTTAGCAAACCATGAACATCGAGGTACCCAGACTTACCCATTTAAAATGGGCAGGTCAGTCCATGTTTTGTGGAGTTCCTTTGGGTTGGCATAAAATATATAAACTGAGTAAGCATAACACAGATGTATATATAGTAATTTGAGAGGACAGAAAGAAATGAAAATTAGTGAAACACATTGAACTTTGCTATAAAAAACATTTTTTTTTTCTGGAAGTTTCCCGAGTGGCCAATTCAGCTCATTCCATCATCATAAGCTGCTTATAATAGCTGCTTCTTTGGGGACCTTCCACAATAGTGCAATTCATGTGAAGCATCTTTTACCCATGAGATGATTATTATGGGTTGTGTGAACACAGAGGAAAATGGAAAGTGGTGATTCGAGAAGTCATCGGCTTTGTTACCTCACTGAGGACATTATTTATTTCTAGTTCCATTCATTTGCCTGCAAATTTCAAGATACCATTGATTTTACAGATGAGTAGTACTCCATTGTGTAAATGTACCACATTTTCTCTATCTATTCTTTGGTTGAGGGGCATCTAGGCTGTTTCCAGGTTCTGGCTATTATTAATAATGCCGCTATATACCATTGAGCAAATGTCCTTGTGGTATTAGTATGCATCCTTTGGGTATATGCCCAAGAGTGTTATTGCTGGGTTTTGAGGTAGATTGATTCCCAATTTTCTGAGAAACTGTGATACTGATTTCCAAAGCAGCTGTACAAGTTTGCACTCTCACCAGCAATGGAGATCCTGAGTGAGGTAACCCAGACCCCAGAAGACAAACAGGGTATGTAGTCACTCATAAGTGGCTATTAGACATAGAGCAAAGGATAACCAGTCTACTGTCCATAACCCCAGAGAAGCTAGGAAACAAGGAGGGCCCTAAGAGACACACATCTGGATCCCCTGGGAAGAGGAAATAAACAATATCTCCTGAGAAAATTGGGAGCATGTGGGAGAGGATGGTGGAGGGTGGGAGAGGAGGGAGGAGGACAGAGGGAGAATGACAGGAGGGAATGGAATGCTCAAGTTGGGGGAGGGACAGAGAGGGAAAGCAAGGAAATGGCTTGATAGAGGGAGCCATTATGGGGTTATTAAGAAACCTGGCATTAGGGAAATTCCCAAGAATCCACAAGGATGACCCAAGCTAAGACAAAGCAATAGTGGAGAGGGTGCCTGAACTGGCCTTCCCCTGTAATCAGATTGATGACTACTTTAATTGTCATCACAGAACCTTCATTCAATAACTCATGGAAGCAGATGTAGAAATCCACAGCTAAGCAGTGGGCGGAGCTCCCAGAGTTCATTCTAAGAGAGGGAGGAGTGATAATATGAGCAAAGGGGTCAAAACCATGATAGGGAAACCCACAGAAACACCTGAGTGGAGCTAATGGGAGTTCACTGACTCTGGAATGACAGCTGGGGAACCTGCATAGGACCAAACTAGGCCCTCTGAATATAGCTGACTGTTTATAGGGCCACTGGCACTGCGACCAGAGCATGGGCTATTTGGAGCTCATTCCCGATGGAGGTATGCCTTGCTCATCTAGATACAGGTGGAGAGCCTTTGTCCTGTCTCAATGTGATTTGACAGACTGTGTTGACTCCCCATGGGAGGCCTTACCCTCTCTGGAGAGTGGATGGTGTGGGGTGGGGAGATGAGGGGAGCAGGAGCAGGGAAAGGAGGGGGAACTACGATTGGTATGTAAAATAAGAAAGAAAATTTTAAATTAAAAAAGAAGTTATTTGCTGATTTCAGATGATCAAAGGCATTCTTGAGTAAGATGAATAATTACTAATTAATTCAGCATTCATCCTATATTTTCCTCCAGGTAATCAGGGTAAAGAATCTCAACTAAACTGCCCATGGGGAAGGTGCCTATTACACAAAAAATCATTAAAATTTAAAATAATTAAGACAAGTGTTTGTGTGAGCAAATATAGAAGGCTTGGTTTGGTATTTTGTCATTCCTTTGGTTAGAAATCAATATTAATATATGTATATTAATTAAAAATTAATAACAGAAAATGTTAATTAAATATTTTTGATTGAGATTTCTAGTTATCTGCTTCTGGCATGGTGAGAATTCAAAGGTTAATGCAATGATCTCTAACCAGTTTCCCCATCTCACTGGCCTCTGCAATGCCTGCCTATATTAACTATGAAAATTGTTGCATGACTCTTCTGAGGCCAAGATTTACTTGCTAATTTCAAGGACATTTGTAGTGGCATCTTCTTTTGCCGGTGGACTTGCAGTTGTGGCCTCATCCCATGGGAGTGGCTTCAGGTGTATAAAGGTAGAGGATGGGCTGGCTCAAGCTCTTGGGTTGCAGTGAGAGCATCAGAAGGGCAGAGGCTGCATCTTCCGGAGCAGGAAGACCATGGTGATTATTTACTATTATTTGTGTAAGTGCTTCCCTAATAAATACCTATTTACTATTTATCTTGGGTCTGGTGGACTCATTTAAACCCTGCCTTCAGACATTTCTGAAGATTAAAATTAAGCAAACCTGAGTTTGCATCCTAGAGGTTCCTAATAAATGTGATTTCTTTCAGTGAGCTCCTACTTAGTCTCACAGCATAGCTGAAGAAAACCTACAGTGTATGCAGGAAACAACTCAAAGATGGGAGCAGCTAACCCACAAGTTATTTTAATGTGATTTATAATCCCTTATATTTATGTCATACTATCACTTACAAAGTACTTTCAAATTCATTGTGAATCTCACAACATTGCTGTAATATGTTTAATTTTAAAATACTGTGTCTTGACTGGGAACCTCGGTGCCTACTATTTTGGCCTTTGCTATAGAGTGGGTAGAGATGGTGAGCAAGCACAGCCCTGCATCCTACTTTATTAAACCCGGAGCTCTCAGGAATAAAACAAACAAACAAACAAACAAACAAACAAAAACAAAACCAACCAAACAAACAAACAAAACAAAACAAGACAAAACAGTGTCTCATAGGAACCAGAGTATACAGATCCTGTATAAACTGCCACCATGGTGATGCTCCTGGTGAAACATCTGTCTTCTCAGGTAATACTTCCCCTAAATAGCTCTGACTTGCCCACCAGTCTTTATTCTTACACCTCTCAAAGGCAATGTGTAAAATACATACATTTTAGGACAGGGTGAAACTAAAATACAAAACCAAATGCTGTTTAGAACCACCCTCGCTCTCTTTGATGGAGAGATGCCTTGAAATTTGTCTAGTTGACTTAAGGCTTAGTCTCTGGTGTCACTTTTACCCTTATGATAACAGGAAGTTCCCCATTCTGCCCCAGTCCTGTGTTTCTCTCTCACATTGGTTGAAATATTGGTAGAGAAAACCATACTAATTCTGTTTCTCTACAAACTCCAATATAACTTCAAGAATTGAAACGAGATAAAATCCAGGGTGAAATCTGAGTGACTGGCTCAAGGACATAATAAATAGTTCGGTTCAAGGAACAAATCCACATCTTCAGACATTAAGTCTGAGTTTCTAATTCAACCGTCTTATTTTTTGTTTTTATTACTTCATTTGGAAATCTAAGAAATTTTATTTAGTGGGCTGGGACTAAATATGCCCTGTGATTTGCAAAAGTTACTGCAAGTTTTCTGCACCTTTCATTAACAAAACATTGAACATAGCATACACAAGCTTCATATCTGCCACTTACTAGAGAATTCAAAATTCTCACTTGCATTATTTTCCTTAATGCCATAGTGGAAAATTCTTTTTTTCTTCCATTTTTTAAAAAAAAATTAAATTAGAAACAAGGTTGTTTTACATGTCAATCCCAGTTCCCTCCCCCTCCTCTCCTGCCCTGCTGGCCACTAACTCCCTATCACATACCCTTTCTGCTCTCCAGGGAGGGTGAGGCCTTCCACGGGGGAATCTTCAGAGTCGACATAGCCTTTGGAGCCGGGCCTAGGCCGTCCCCAATTCGTCTAGGCTGTGAGAATATCCCTGTATGTGGAATGGGCTCCCAAAGTCCATTCCTATGTTAGGAATAAATACTGATCTATTACCAGAGGCCCCATAGATTTCCAAAGCCTCCTCATTGACACCACATTCATGGGATCTGGATCAGTTCCATGCTGATTTCCCAGCTATCAGTCTTGGGTCCATGAACTCCCCCTTGTTCAGGTCATCTGTTTCTGTGGGTTTCTCCAGCCTTGTCTTGACCCATTTGCTCATCACTCCTCCCTCTCTGCAACTGGATTCCAATTCAGTTCAGTGTTTAGCTGTGGGTGTCTGCTTCTACTTCCATCAGCTCCTGGATAAAGGCTCTAGGATGGCATATAAGGTAGTCATCAATCTCATTATCAGGGGAGGGCATTTAAGTAGCCTCTTCACTGTTACTTAGATTGTTAGTTGGTGTCATCTTTGTAGATCTCCAGACATTTCCCTAGTGCCAGATTTCTCTGTAAACCTATAATCTCTCCCACTATTATGGTATCTCTTATCTTGCTCCCCTCTATTCTTCCCCTGACTCAACCTTCCCACTTCCTCCTCTCCCCTTTTCTTCTCCCTTTCTCATTCTCCTAGCTCCCTCTCCCCTCCCCCCATGCTCCCAATTCGCTCAGGAAATCTTGTCCCTTTTTCCTTCTCCGGGGATCATGTATGTCTCTCTTAGGGTCCTCCTTGTTTCCTAGCTTTCTTGGCGGTGTGATTGTAGGCTGGCAATTCTTTGCTCTATGTCTAAAATTCATTTATGACTGAGCACATACCATGTTTGTCTTTTTGTGACTGGGTTACCTCACTCAGGATGGTTTCTTCTAGTTCCATCCATTTGTCTGGGAATTTCAAGATCCATTGGTTTTTTTTCTGCTGAGTAGTACTCCATTGTGTAAATGTACTACATTTTCTCTATCCATTATTCAGTTGAGGGGCATCTAGGTTGCTTCCAGGTTCTGCTATGAACATAGTTGAACAGGTGTCCTTGTTGTATGAATGTACTTTTTTTTTTTTTGTTATATGCCTAAGAGTGGAATTGCTGGATCTTGTGGTAGACTGATTCCCATTTTCCTAAGGAATCTTCATACTGATTTTCAAAGTGGCTGTACAAATTGGCACACCCACCAGCAGTGGAGAAGTATTCCCCTTTCTCCACATCCTCTCTAGCATAAACTGTCATTTGTGTTTTTGATTTTAGCCATTCTGACAGGAGTAAGATGGTATCTCAGAGTTGTTTTGATTTACATTTCCCTGATGGCTGAGGATGTTGAGCACTTTCTCATGTGTCTATCAGCCATTTTAGACTCCTCTATTGAGAATTCTTTATTTAGTTCTGTACCCTACTTTTAATTGGATTATTTAGTGTTTTAGAAACTACCTTCTTGAGTTTTTTGTATATTTTGGAGATCAGCCCTCTGTCAGATGTGGGGTTGGTGAATATCTTTTACCATTCTGTGGGCTGCCATTTTGTCTTGTTGACTGTGTCCTTTGCAGAAGTTTCTCAATTTCAGAATGTCCAATTTGTTAATTGTTTATCTCAGTCAGGCATTGGTGGTGCACCCCTTTAATCCCAGCATTTGGGAGGCAGAGATCTCTGTGAGTTCGAGGCCAGCCTGGTCTCCAGAGTGAGTGCCAAGACAGGCTCCAAAGCTACACAGAGAAACCCTGTCTTGAAAAACCAAAAAAAAAATTGTTGATCTCAGTGTCTGTGCTACTGGTATACTGTTCAGGAAGCAGTCTCCTGTACCAATTAGTTCAAGGGTACTTCTCACTTTCTTTTCTAATAGGCTCAGCGTGGCTGGATTTATGTTGAGGTCTTTGATCCATTTGGACTTAAGTTTTGTGCATGGTGATAAACATGTATCTATCTGCAGTCTTCTACATGCCAGCATCCAGTTATGCCAGCACCATTTGTTGAAGATGCTTTCTTTTTTCCATTGTATAATTTTAGCTTCTTTGTCAAAAATCATGTGTTCATAGGTGTGGGTTAATATCAGCATTTTCAATTCAATTTTATTGGTCTACCTGTCTATTTTTTGTGCCAATCATGATGGAAAATTGTAATGGAAAATTTGTATTGTTTAGATTTTGGGTTTTGAGACAGGGTTTCAGTCTGTAGTTCTGCTGACACTGAACTCTCCATGATCTTCTTGCAAAATCTTCTAGACTATGGGACATGAGGCCTAACAATTTAAATGCAGATTTTTTTCTGTTTTATTTTATTGAAAGAAGTTTCCATAAGATAGATATTTGCTTAACTTTATTCTCTCTACCAAATAATTATAAAAATTGACATTTTAAATAGTCTTTGCATAGGACCTGGGTTCTGTTCCCAGCACCCATACGGGGATCTGATGTTTCTGTGGACACCAAGGACGCATGTGGCACACGTACATACTGTAGACATACACATGTACATATCAAGTAAAAATAAATATTTAAAACTGTATAATTTCCTCAAAGCATAAAAGTATATTGTTCTTGTAAAAGTAGCATTATCTCTGCTAGTTAAGTCCCTGTATGGTTATACTTCTTAAACTGACCCTTTTCCTGCCCCAAGGATTATTTATACACTGGAAAGCATCCATGCCATTTTCTCTATTAGTGTTGCCAGTTATTGGTTCTTTGTGTTACAGCTAATAGTTATGGATGAAGAAGTCTTAAGAGCTCTTAGTAGCAATAGAAGCTTAGTTGTTAAGTCTTTTAGTTTCTAAGTTTGGAATTTCAATTTCAGCACCTTTAGGTATCAACTATGAAGTCTGAGATGCCAGTGTGTCTTCTTTTTTTAATGTTGGTATGACATGTTTGGGCATAGCAGCATCACTTGCCAGTATCGCATGTTGTGTTATATCCAACGTAATATTTTATTGTATTACTTTGACATAACTCATCTCTGCATTTTTAAACCTTTGTTCAGTTGTGATGAATGCTGACTCTACGTGTATGGAAGTGATTATGCCTGAAGAGTGTACTTCGTCAATCCCTATGAAATCAATACCTTTAGTTTGTAGTAGGTCTTGTCTTTTTGTATCTTCCTCATCCTGTGAACACTCTAAGAGTTTTCAATAAGTGTAAAGTAGGGCCTCTAGATGTCACTATTTCTTTATAAAGCATACTATAAATAGGCACTCCAAATCTTTGATTCTCATCCAAGATCTATGTGAACATTTAGTCACTCCAAATACCAACAAGTTTAGAACACTTGACAATTTACCCAGTGTGCTTGTCTATTTTTAAAGAGCTAAGTAGCACTGTTCACAGGGTTATTTTTTCCTAAGCAGCTTTCCAGATGTTCCCATATCAGATAAGCGTTCACTTCCCCAGAGTAAGCAATGGGTCAGCACTGGGAGCAGATTCAATCACTTTATGCAGCAAAGATTATTTAGTGTTTGAAACTTGTCACTTTATACCCCAGATTCTAAATTGGCTAATACAACATTTCCTAAGATGTCTTGCCTGTAAATGGTAGATCTTAGATTTGACTTCTGTTAGTTGTTCTGATAATTACTCTATTTCAAATAAAAGTTTTCAGGACATTACTTATCAAAGTGCTTTTTTATGTTTATTTTCATTAATAATTCCATCAACAAAAAACTAAAAGGTAGAAGAAAGAGAGTTCAAAATGCTGGACTCTAAGTGATTACATGTTTCTGTTTAATACTGAAGATTTGGGTTGCTTAGAGCTATGGTGGAGCCAATACCATTGTTTCTTTCCTGCCCCTGCTACCCTTCAAGCTTTGCAACTGATATGACAACTAATATTTACAAGTGTGGGAGAATGGCATGGTTCACAAGATTTTATGTTTCACAAAATATAATGCTATATTTATGTCTCTACATTCATATGTATAGGTATACAGTAACCAAAATGCACAGAGAAGTAAATTTTGAATAGGAAAATCAAAATAGAAAAGTAGAATTATCTAAATAACCTATATGAAAATAAGGAAGGCAAACACAGGAAAAAATTCCAAGATTGACATATATCCAATAATATTTGGTAGATGTCCAAGACAGAGACTGGATTGTAAAATGGACAATCGATAGCTATGAAAATTTAAAACTGTGTGAGCAATTAATATAGCAACAAGATGAAAAGATCACTATGTTTGAACATATGACCTACATTAGCAAACATTTTGGTTAAATTATGATTTTTAGGAAAGTATATCCAATTTTCTTTTTAAGCATGCATAACATATTTATTAAAGAAGATTGCATGCTAGGCCATCAAATGTATTTTGAGGAATTTTAAAGGATCAGAATTATGTGCAGAATATTCACTGATCTCACAGAATTAAGTATTAAATCTGTTTCATTAAGAAACTCAATAACAACATGGAGAGATGGCTGAGTGGTCATGAGTATAGACTGTTCTCGCAGAGAACTGAGTTCAGTCCCCAGCACCTAGAAGGGGAGACTCACAGATGCTTGTAATTACAGCTCACACATGCACATTCTCAAATACAGACACATAGACATATGTGGAGATTACAGGACAATTTGCCTGTAATCCTGGCAGTTGAGAGGCAGAAAGAAAATAGAAATCAGAAGTACTATCTGTGATTCTCTATGTGATCTGAATACTGCTTATGAAGTTTTTCCTTTCTGGTTGTTAAATCAGTATGACTTTGTATATGTTCTGGCCTCTTTGAATGAGTTAGCAAAGAAGAAGTGGGTAGGACGACAGCAGTGTAACCCAGAATATTCATGCATGTGCATCCTGTTCACCCTCATCTCACACAGTTGCCACACCCCATTAGAATCTGAATATTCAGTTTAGATAAAATCTTTATCATTATTCATTTCACCAGTGTTTGTTGAGCATCTGTTACTCATTACGTGCTATTCTAGGTCCTTGGTATATGCTACAGGCAAAAGGAGGAAGACTCCTGATGATTGAGCATACATATACCAAGAGGCTATTATATGCTTTACATAAAAGTCAAACTTCATAGCTTTAAATTCCTGATGGTGGCAACACAGTTCAGTGTATGGAGTATCTCAGAATATAAATGATGCAAACATTGTAGCATGTGTATTACCCTTGCTGGATACGTCTCAGAAAGCTATAGCAAATAAAACCTTGGCTATCAGTGAGGGCAAAGTCTTTTACCAGCTTATGATTACATTTTTAACTTAAATTATTCTCTAGCTAATCACTCCTAGTTGAAATATCCCAGGTTAGCAATATTAGTTCAAAGATTGCCCCTCTAATTAATTCATGTATATGTATTTAATCCAGAAATAATTATTATGGTGCTTAAGTATTAAACAATTTGTAATGAGATACAAGTGTATAGGTGCACTTTTGGCTGGCTCCTAAACCATACCTAGAAGATGCCTTCAGAGCATCACTGGTTAAGGAGTAAACATTTGTCAGATATTTGTTCTGCAGACACATGTCTGTGTCTTAAGTAACTGTTATATGAAAGTGATCAAAAGAAACACAAAAGAGAGAAAATGGAGAAAGCAAGCCATGGGTCCAGGTGGCTGGGTGGCTATTGATTGACACACAGAATCCTCTATCGTCAAATGATAATTATGCAGTACCATGAATAATGTAGGCAGACATTAGTGTATTCTCAATGATGGGACCATGTTGCTGTAGCCACACTGGACATTGTATTAACAGCTCGGCAATTTAAAGCTCAGTGATAATAATTCATTAGTGGTTCAATAAAGGGCCTCTAAATGCTCCATCACAACACTCATGTTTCTAAGCAACTATTTCTATAGCACTGTGCCACTAACCTATGATTAAATAAATTACACATGGGATTGAGTAATAGCCTTTGGAAGATTTGGAATTCATGACAAATTTTGCATCCCAATTTTTATTTTAGTATTTCATTGGTTTTATCTACCTTCTATGGAAGACATTAAAATTCCAGGTGTGTTACACAGAAAGAGAAAGCATGCATTCCGATGAAAATAATAACGAAAGGGTCAGAAATGAAATATGGCTGGCAGTGTACAGATGAGATGATGGCTTAATTCTACCTGCAGATGACAGTACCCATCCAGGCAGACAGCTGAGTGTTGACCAGCTACTCTTCAGAGGTGGAGACAAGGTTAGCAAGAACATTTACCTCTACATCCTTTTCTGAAAAGTTGGGAAGAGAATGCTATGAAGCTCACTCATGTAATAATTGCATTGTTGTGAATGAATAAAGGATGAAGGAACAAGATACGATCAACATAGGACTCATTGGGAGTTCTGTGCTTTTGTGTGAGCTCTCACTTCTGTTTTTGTTGTCGTGACTTTGTGTGTACATTTACATGTCTGTGAATGCCATGGTGCATACACGGAGTTTGGAGGACAACTTTGGACATTAGTCATTGCTTTCATCTTATTTGAACAGGACCTTGCTTATCATTGCATATACAGGCTAGTTGGCCCTCTAGCTTGTAGGAATTCTCTGGTTTCTGCCTTTTACCTCAACCCAGGAGTCTGGGATTACAGTTGTGTGTCAGTATGGCTTTACATGAACTCTGTGTATCTAAATGCTAAATCCTAACTCAAGTCCTCATGTACACTTTAGCCACTATGTCATTTTCCCGGTCCAACATGACAGGTTTGAAAAGGAGTTCGTGAATCAGTAAGATTGGATTAAACTCTAAATCAGCATCAAAAATGATGTCTTAAAAATTAAAACGGCAATGGAGGGGACAAAGAGATGCTCAAGAGATGGACGTGCTCCCTTCGCTCACTAGTTACCAGAGGACTGTGCCTCCTCGGTCTCGACAGGAAACTACTAAAGTTCCTGTGGGATTAAGTAGGATTTAGTAAAAACATAATGGATGGGGAGGAGAAAACCTATGGTGGCTGTGAAAGCCCTGATGCAATGTATATCAAGCTAATATCTTCTGATGGCCATGAATTTATTGTAAAAAGAGAACATGTGTTAACATCAGGAACAATAAAGGCCATGTTGAGTGGACCAGGGCAGTTTGCTGAGAATGAAACCAATGAGGTCAATTTTAGAGAGATCCCTTCGCACGTGCTATGGAAAGTGTGCATGTATTTCACCTACAATGTCTGCTACACTAACAGCTCCACCAAGATTCCTGAATTTCCAATTGCACCTGAATTGCACTGGAACTGTTGATGGCTGCGAACTTCCTAGATTGTTAAATAAAATAAATTATAATAAACAAAAAAAGAGATGACCTGATTTCCATCTCTGGACCCATACAATAGAAGTGAGAAATAACTTTAACATGATGTTTCCTGACCTCCACACATGCTCTGTGACTCTTATGACATATACGTTCTCTTCCCAATAACTCTTTGTAATATTTTAGCATGTTTTTTGCTTGTGTTTAAAAAAGAGGTGATAGAAAGGCAAAGGCCCAGGTGGCAAATGACTTTAGATGAGATCTAGAATACCCTTCCATATGATAGTGTCATTCCATGAATGACTGAGGCAGGCATTAGGGAATTCGCAGGGATCTGTGCATACAGCTGCCATCAGCATCAGAAACTGCTGCATTCTTAACAGTTTAGCAAATAACTCCAGTGATTGTAATTCAGTAGTAGTTTAATAACATGCTCAGTGTGCCAAGCTACATTTTCCTAGTAACTTCAGCTTACAGATGAGACTAAAGATGTCCCTTTGAAGTGACAACTAGAAGAACAAATAGCCTTGTCATTCTATTTTGTGGTAGTTAGAATGGAGGAGCTAATAAATATCAAAATCCCTGGGTAAAATTAAGCTACACCTGGATATAATGTGGCAATGCAGCTTTAAAAGTTGTGTAGTGTGCATGCTATATAATAAACCGTGGTGGTTTGTTTCTGTATGGAACGTCAGATGAGGCTAGCCAAGGTAACTGTTTTGGCAGTTTGGCCTTACTTAAACTCTATCATGACTGGGAATCATCTCTGGGGATGATTGATAAGTTGAAGTACTACCCCACACAGCTTTGGGGAATTTAGTCCTTTCAGAGTCACACCACTGGGCATTGTTCACTTCTTCCTTTGTGATCCCATTCAGTGACCACAGTGGGTCCAATGCCCTGGCTAGGAAGGTGAAGCAAGTACATGTGGTGGGTTGTTTTTCATACTGACCCAGGACATTAAGATAATTAGAGTCTGTGTCTACCTCAGCTAGGTTCTGGTTTCTAAGATAGCTTCCCAGTGATGGTGCTAGAGACAGCAAGTGAGACAAGGAGACTGTGTCTTCAGAAGCACAAAAAGAAAACACAGAAGCTTCCTTAAGCACTAAATTCAACTCCCCCTTCTCATGAATTAGTTGTATTATTTCTCTTCTGGTATCATGCTGCATGCAAAAACAAATACTTCAGGCACTGCTTCCATTTTTCTGGAAGCTTGAGTACTGGCCTCATGCTCTTTTTCCTGTTTGTGTACTTTTTCCACATATAGATTACTTCCTCAAGGGTTAATGGAGTAGGAGCACACATTGCCACGAGCAATAACTAAGATATTCATCCCCACTTTCACCCACTGAACTCTTGACTACCTTTGCTGTTTGAGATGAAATGAAAAACCATTTCATAGTTTTATTCTTTTCCCCTCTCCCTACCTCTCTACCTTGTCTTCCTTTTTACCTCACCTTTCATCTCCTCTTTCTCTTTTCTTCTACTCCTCCCTACTCATTTGTTTTGAGTCATTAATTGTCCTTAGTCCCTCAAGTCCTGTATGTCATTACTTCATTTGTTGAGTGATTTGAGCAGATTTCTTTTAAGCAGAGAGGGAACAGTAATCTCACCATTGGCTGATACCTTGATAGAGAAAATAAATACCTGAAAGATTGTTAAACATGTAGTAGTTTGGGCAGGAGAGAAAATTCAATAAGTTATGAAGAATATGATAGACAGGCCAGACAAGAAAAATACAGAGGAGGGAGGACATGCTGTAAAGCAGAGATGTTAGTTAGCCTTAGCAGATGTTTCCCGCTCCATCCAGTCACCTGGGTACATTAGTATACTGAGTAGCTCAAGTGGCTTATTCCATGGCTGTCTTGGCTCTTGTTGCCATAGTTTCTAGCTTAAAAAAAGAAACTTGGATGTTAGAGATCCAAATTTGGGTCCTTATATTTGCATAGCAAGCACTTTACTCTCCGATTCACCTCTCTAGCCAGGTCCTCTTCTTATAGTCAGTTGGCTGCTGAATTATAGCCTTTAAAAAATGATCAGTTTTAACGAAACTCCAAAGCATGGCTTTTATTTAACTATGATTTATTTCTATGTAGTAATCTAATACCTAGCCAAAGTCCAAATAAGCTAATGTGAGATCTAAACAGAAGACCCACATCCTCCTAGACAGTGAAATACAACTCTCATTAGTTTTGTTCTTTTACAGTTCTTCCAACTTCCTCCTCCTCCTCCTCAGTGAATCATAAAAATTTAATAGTTTTCAGGCAAGCACAATATTAAAAAAATAAAGAAAATAATAAAAACTCACCTCTTTACTGTTATTGCTGACTTTATTTCAAACTCAAAACAAAGATATCACCAGACTTGAAGAGCTTCTAAATAGGTAATTTTTTTGTGTCAACTATATACCAATAAAGTTGCTTAAAATAAGGTAAAACTTTTATTACAGGTCGAATGTAATAGTTGGGACCAGTTCTCTTTGCAACATGCTTAAAATAAAAGGCATAATTTCCCAATATTTCAAGGCATAGAAAAGCAGAAGGAGCAATGAGGACTGGGTGAAGTGCTGTGTGTTTGTCTCTGATGGCACAGCTGTGTGTCTGGGGTGGGACTTCCTCAAGAACACCAGCTGTGGAAGGCCGGGTGTACCTGCCATCTGGAAGAAGTGGATAATCCTGATTCAATTTCTACAAACCACAATTAGGGAATTGCTTGGATAATACTTCAACCTAATTGCATTATTCCTCCTATGTGAGAGAAGATCAATGGAAGAAACCAGAAAGCTCAAAGGGATTTCCTTGTTAACCATTAGCATATCCATATGACTTAATTGAATTAATTCATTGGTGAAGACTTTACATTCTTTAGTCAATGATGCTTACATGATGAAGAACTAAGGTTCAGCCTCACAGAATTTTGAGTGTCTAAGGACAGAGAAGCTCTGTGAATTGTTAAAGTTCAAGCCTTTGACTCTGCAGAGAGTCTTACTCTTATGTTTGTTTATCCATGGGGACTGTTCTTTTCCACATGGAGGAAACCATACTCTAACACTGTTTTCTATTTAAATGTCTATGCCAGGTTCATCCTAGGCATAATATAAATTTCTGTACCTTTAATAGCCAAGATGAGGAGGGATATAAACTGTCAACATTTTTGGCTTAGAATAGAAATGTAGGTACAGAACACTGAACAACAACAACAAAACAACAAACAAACCAATAGCCAAAACTTAGTCTAATGCTTAATTCTATTTCCTCTGCTTACTGTTAAACCTGCCAGTAATGAGAGCACAGTGAGATAAGCAGTGTGCATGTTGTGATTCATTTGGAGAAGACAGCCCCATTGCAATGCCTTTTAACTTGGAAATCTAACTCTTTTCAAACATTCTTTAAGGTGAGATTCTATCCCACCCTGTTTTAGTTAAGGTTTCTATTGCCTCCAAAGAGACACCATTACCATGACAACTCAAATGAAGGAAAACATTTAACTGAGCTATCTCATAGTTCTGAGGTTTAGTCCATTATGTTAATGGTGGGGGTCTACAGGCAGACATTGTGCTGGAAAAGGAGATGGGAGTTCTACATCTTGATCTGTAGGTAACAGGAAGTGAACTGTGTACCACACTGAGCATAGGAGCTTTGAGCGAAGGAGACCTCAAAGTCCACCCCTAAAGACACACACTCCCTCCAACAAGGCCACACCTACTCCAACTAGGACATATCTCCTAATAGTGCCACTCCCCTTGGGGGCCGTTTTCTTTCAAACCACCAGACATCCCTTTAAAATAATAGACATTATCATCCACACAAAGGCATCAGCATAATTCTAACGTTTTTTCAAGAAACTATACTTTAAGATGAGTCAATAGCCTTATAAGATGGTTTGAGCCACAGGATGCACAATTTTTCAGCAGCAGCATCCTACTGTTAGGCACAAATGTAAACCACATGTCTTAATATTCTAATCCACAAGGTTCTTTAGTTTTGGAGGATAACATTTTATAATTATCACATTACTATATGATACCACTTGTGTGAAATTGCTCATGAGCTGAATATCTATGCTGATCACAAAACACGTCACTGTAAAAAAGAAAGGGCACAGGTTATCTTATGTAGAGATTTTAACTTCTGAAGACATTTAGACACTGGTCTACTCTAACCACTGAAGTAAATTATTATGCTAAAATGATTGCATGGAACAAACAAAAATAGTATCACCACATGAAGCTGACTTAGACAATTAGTAAGAGGATATATTGCTCCTCAGTGGCTTCTGTAAGTTCTTCTTTTTCACAGAAGTGATAACATAATCAAAATATTTGACCAAGTTTAAAAATAAAATTATCTGCTCAGCTATTTATACATGTTTGTAGTAAGTGATTTTAAAATTCCTTTAAATTTTAACTAGTAAGATAATCACTCAGTACCGATAAGTCATAAATGCTAGAAGAATACAGCTCTGAGATGTAGGAAAAAAATCTCTACAACTGCAGAAGCACAGTTTGATAGCATTTGATAGCTGTTTACACAGAAGTAAGCATACTAGTCTAGCTACTACCTCTATTATATGAACCTGATAGTTTTGTGATAAAATTATAACAGGTACTTAGAAATTGCTTTTGCTGAATAGCACTAACTTCTAGCCTGGGCCCCCAAGGGAACTAAAATGAAGACAAAAACCTGGTACCTCTGCTCTTGTTTACTACTGCCCAATCATACAGCCATGTCAATCAATAATCTGTCTATAAACTGGTGATTTTTTCAGGTAGTTATTGGATATTAGTGGGACTGGAGACACTGTTGATTGATCCTGTTCTTGGTCAACTGCTTGGTAAGCCAAAGACTGGAACTGCAGCGGTCTGGTTGTTGGCCAGGGAAATGGAATCTGAGTCATATATCTGCCCCTGGCAAGATGCATGATGTTCTTAATTGCCTGGACCATCATGGTGTCAGTGGTGTGGGAGACAGAGACACAGCTCAATGCTGCTATTCTCAGTAGCCCTAGGTGTTTCCCTAATCTTTCAGGGACCTCAATTCAGGCCAAACTAGGATTTATGGCTTTGATACTACAAAGAATTTCAGGGTTGACTGCTGTTATGAAGCTGAGTCAGAGATGTTATCAAAGATATTGAGAGAGAAAAATCACACAATAAGAGAGAGAGGGCACACGGGAAAGCATGTGTGTGGAGTTCTCCGAAAGAGTCAGATTTCAAGTGTTCTGATGTTAACTGTACATAGCATTTTTGAAGTGGTTGAAAGTGTATTGTTTAACTGGTTTCTAGGGACTCTCTCACTCTTCTATCTTTTTTTTCCTTCTTTGATAACTGAGATTACAAGTTGGCTCCGAGGTGTTGGGTGTTACCACAATTTGATAAAATAAAAAGCAGAGGTTGGGTTGCACCAGGGGCTTTGGACTTGATTTTCCCTGTAAATGAAGTTTCTGTGAGAATCCTAGAAAATCGCAGTTTCACAGGGAATGAGGGAGTAAGGTCATAAGTAGTTATTAATTTGTTAGAATTCTTCCTTCAGTGCTGGAAAGAGGCTTTGCACAGATGCCAGGATGACAGGTCTCCACCCTTCTACCAATGTAAAACACTGATTTCACTTCAAAGAGGGTGAGACATGATTTATTCTGAAGCCAAATATGAGTGTTTATGGCCCAGGAACATGAGTTCATATTACTTCAACTTCCATGTCCCAATGTGGAAGCAATTTCATAAAGCATTTTTAATAACAGAACAAAGAAAATCATCAATCAATATACTTTCAGAATACAATGGTGGAGACATTAGGTCAGCAGACTAAAGCAAAGTGGAGAAATCTCTGCTGTAACACTCAGTCTTTTGGTTGGTAGATTCCAGGTGTCTGTGTATGCTAAAGGATTTACATGATGGTCACAAAGACGATAGCTCATGCACGAAGGAGGGCAATAAATGGCTATGGAGAAGGATAAACATGTCCCAAGATAATTCCATTCTAGAATTGTATTATTTCAAAATCTATAATCATTGAGGTTCTAATCAGTTAATCAGTCTTGCAGAAGATTCAGTGGAAACTGCAGCATCTTTCCAAGAAATTTTGTTTACAGCTCTCATGTCCCCCAAATAGTCCCTGTCTTTATATTTGGTTTCAATCAGTAAATAGCTTTTAAATCTCCCAAGAATTCCATCTAGCCAGAGGCTTTCTAATAAAGAACAAAGACAGACTATTACCCATCAATAGCATAGACAGGAAAAGGCCCCTCTTTAAACATAGCCTAAAGCCTTCCTGAAATGTAGGTTAAGACAGACCTTTTGTCCACTGTAAAATCTCACTCTGTGAGTATACTCTATTTTGTGATAAACTTTACTTTTCTTCTATACTTTTGTGTGGTAACTTTGAGTTCTTTTTGATAGAGTTCACAGGATTAGGAGTCAATACTTCATTTACTCTTAAGGCTGATACATTGAAATAAAAGTAACTGAGGTATTTTATTATGAGGTTTTCTAGTGCCTTATTACAGACCACAAGAAGGTGTCCAGTACTGTCTCATCATTGTCTGAAAAGTCTCCTTATATTCCAAGAATAGCAAATCTTTACAGACTGATCCCCTCAAATAGGAATAGGCATCTCTTGGACAAGAAGGTAACTGGACCATCTTGTAGCAAGTGATTAGGACTTGTTTGGGCTTACCTTGCAGAACCAGAGATGAGACATGGTCAATTGAATCACAAGATGATGGAGACTGTTTATACATGCATCTTATCTCCTACCCAATTCTTCCTAAGTTTCATGTCTGCACTGCAAAGTTGTCTGAAATGCTTGGTCGCCATTTTCTTAAAATGACCATCTTGATTAAAATAATCCCCTGCCTTCTCACTATTACAGAAAAACCATCAAAAATCATAAACAAGCAAAACTGCACAACAAAAATTTCTGTATATAGCCATTGTAGAAGGTAATGTTTTATAATGTTGGTTTCATTCAAGTACATTATGTGCTTTGGTCAGGTTTACTTCAGTACTATCTCCAAACCACACCTCCATCCTTCTACAAGCCCCGCTTCTCAACATGTCATCTATGCTCTGAGAACACAATCAAAGGAACTAAATCACTAATTACTTTTTTTCTTTGTAACATGTTAGAAACCTTGGGAGTAGGTTTCTGGTTACAAAATTGAAAGTACATCTTACAGTCTTCTCCAGAGAAGGACACATCAGTTCATTATCCAATGCTAAATTGTCATCCCTGAAGGCATACACATAGAAATAATATACAGACTGATTAGCTATTACTTCTATAATTAGGAAAACACATCCCACAGAGGCACACTCACACATCATATATTTAGCAGGCATTGAAGAAAATGAGGCCATGAATTTGACAGAGAATTGTAAATGATACACAGGAGTGTTTAGATGGAGGAAGAAAAAGGGGGAAGTGATGCAATTATGCTATATTCTCAAAAAATAAAAAAAAAATTAAAAGTACATTTTAAGTCATAAAAAGCAGATCTTGTCTTCTTTACCTTTGAGCCAAGATGGAAGTTAGTCTCCCATCTGCTCATAGAGACTAAGATGTAAGTGTACTGCTTTCTTTAACTCTTACATCTCAAAGGAACAATTCCAAAGTCCTCGATAAAGACATTTTAAGTTGTAAAACTAAGGAAAGGAGTTTTAAGATATATTTACATCTCAAAAAGGCAGAGAAAGAGGACACTAGGAAATTTTCTTTTTTTCCTGCTTTTTTCCTTTTATTGAAAATAGATTCTTTTCTCATAGAATATATCCTGATTATAGTTCATGCTCCCTCTACTCCTCCCATTTCCTTCCCACTTTTTCTCCCCTCCCCTCCTCAGACTTCAAAGAGATAACAACCAAACATTACAAAATAAAATATATTAAGATGAAGCAAAAATTACACCGAAATTGGGCATGGCAGCCCAACAGGAGGAAAAGAGTTCCAAAGTGCAGGCACAAGAGTCAGAGACCCACTCCGTCTCACAGTCAGGAGTCCCATAAAAATACTAAGCTAAAAGCTATAATATATACTGGTGCAGACCCATGTAGGCCCTCTGCTTCTCATTTCAGTCTCTATGAGCTCATAAGCACCTTGCTTAGTTGCCCTTGTATCACTCATCCTCTCTGCTTTTACAATTTTTCTGCCTCCTCTTCCATGGGATTCCCTGAGCTCTGATGGGAAGATTTGATGGAGACCTTCCATTTAGACTCTTCCTGCATAATATTTGATTGTGGGTCTGTGCACCTAATCCTATCTGCTTCTTGAGGAAATTTCTCCTATGATGACTGGATAAGGCACTGATCTATGAGTATAGCAGAATGTCATTAGAAGTCATTTTATTGATACTTTTTTCTTAGACCAGAAGTGTTTGACTTTTACTCTAGCTGTTGAGTCAATGGCTCTTGGTTATCCTACAGTGTCAGGCATGGGTTTCCTCTTGAGGAGTTGGACTTATGTCAAACAAGATGTTTATTGGCTACTCTCACAAGTTCTGTGCCACCATTGCCTTAGCATATTTTGTAAGCAGGACAAGATAGCAGGTGAAATGTTTTGTGGTTGGATTGGCATCCATGTTTCTCTTTCAATAGTCTGCAGACACTTGGAAATTTTCTAGAATTATTGCTCTAAAGAAAGGGAACTTAGCAGTCTGGGGAACAGGAAGCCTGCTCAACTTCAGTCCTGCTGAAGGCAACAGGAAGCCTGTCTTGGCCATAGGTATGATGATTGTTTATTTCCTGAGCTCAAATTACCACTGGATTCTAGTACAAGGACTCTATGTTCCTAGTCTAAGTGGAGGCCCCAACCGCTACAGGGTTTCACTTTGACAGCCTTCGGTAGAACACTTCAAGGCTTCTGAAACATCTAACCTTTGAACATTCCCAATTGATATTATCTTCCACAAAGTTCACACTCAAGAACCATACCGCCAAGTTACAAAATGAACTGCAAAAAGTTTTATAACATTTAGATGAGTTTATGATTCTTTTATTTCTTTTATTTTTTTGAGACAAGTTTTTTCTTTGTAGCTCTGGTTGTCCTTGAACTCACTCTGTAGGCTAGGCTGGATGTGAACCCCAGAGATCTGCTTTGCCTCTGCCTTCTTTGTGCTGAGATTAAAGGCGTGAACCACTATGTTAGGTGACTGAGTTTATGGGTTTTGTGATCTACATTCATAGCTCTGCTTGGCCACATGCTGCAGCTCACAAGTTTCAGTTTATACCCATCTGAAAACCCTCCTTTTTGAAATGGATTATCAGTCTGTGAATTGCCATGATGACATTTTGTTTGCCTACACAAAAGTCCTCTTTCAGCCGTTTGATTGGATTCCTTTCTTCATCATACTTGTGTTCCCATTCAGTGTGTTTTCTGCCAATTTCTTTTTAATGATGCTGTCCTAAAAGAAAATTATTAAAATCAAATGAAATCTAAGGTCCACCCACTGGTGAAAGGAAGTCATATGTGACTCATGGTCCATGTTCATAGATCACAGCCTTGTCAGAATACAGTCCACCTGAAGACACATATGCACAAGGGCTATTACTCATGTCTTATGACATTATAATGATTTCTCACTAATTCTAGGCCATTTAATTTTTTAACGATTATGCTTTTGCATTTTGTAGATAATAGAATTTAAATGGTACAAATTTATATAAACAACTATGAGTCATCTTTCTTGCATTTAGAAAGTACAAATTATGAGCCATGCAAATCTATTTCTGCTGCTTTGAGAGAAAACAAATTTTATTTGGAACAAAGAAAATAAACCACCATTCAGCTCACATTTCAAAATGGCTGATCAGTGTTTGGTATAATTAAACTTAGCTCGGAGAAAAAATGTTATTTGCATATTAAGCTTTAAGAAAAATTGTAAGTAATATGTGGTTATTATTAGGACAATCTAAAGAGTAAATCACTGTATCATAAATTTTAAGAAATATAACACATTTAAAACATAAAAATTTCTGCAAAACAAAAAGTAGCCAGAAAGTAACTCTTGGTTATATTTCACAGACTAAAGAGGCAGTAAAGTGTTGGTTTATTTTTTTAACAATAGGAATGTTGCAGCCAGACTTGTTTTATATATTGCTTTCAAATTAAAAACATGATGGTTATGAGTATTGATTTTACTTTGTGTTACCTTGGCATAATAATTTACATGAAGTTCTAATATATGCATTTTCCCAATGTTTTATGTATAAAAATTATATATATTTAAATGTTTTGTTACAGTTTGACTTACAACCTTTGAAGCAAAAACCGCTCTTAAACATGGTGGCAATTTCTTGAACATCTGCTAAAAGTTATGCCTATCCTTTCTTTATATACTTGCTATTAAGTATTTAAATCTCTCAACTTCTAAATAAATGATGAAGTTGTGTTATTTGAAGGCCTGTGTACATGGTTTGGAACTGTCAATGGAATGACTTATGATAACCCAACAGACATAATTAATTTCAAGTATCCAAATGAAGAGTATAGGTGATAGAGGCTGAAATTGAGATTTGAGGGTGAGATGGTCCCTGCAGGTATCATATAGGAAAGCAAACCACACAAAGAGATGAGAAGGAAAATGTGGTGCAGATTGACATCATCAACCTGGATCAGACTTCAGGGAGTCTAATAACAGGCAGTTTATTTCCAACGTATTTAAGTCTAGGATAATTTGGAAGTTTCCCGGTATAATATGACCCCTGATGCACAAGAAAGCACAATTACATTGAAACTCAACTCAGGGTACATGCCATTTCTTCCAAGAAGGTGGTTTCTAGAGATAGGCTACCTAAGGGCCTGGCCTGGTCGTGGTCATACAAGTATCATAGATGTCATTTGGGCTATTAGCCATCTCTGGTCCTGGTTGTGGGAACTTGAGGGAGCCTCTGGCTATAATGATAATGTAGATACTAGCCACCTCTGGCCCTGGATGTAAGAGGTTGATGTGGCCTGGTCCAACAGATAACACAGATCACCAGGCTATCACTAATCACTTCCAATTCTCAGCTTTCTGGATGGAAGAACAAGTTTTTAATCTTTCCCAGTGGAAAAACCATCGTGTATTCTTAACATCGCTTGTTCTCTGGATATCAGTTGGTTCAAAGGCCTTTGTGCTATGCTTTCAACATGAGGGTATCTCCAAAGGAGTTCCTTGTTTCTGTGTTTATAAACAAAGAGCTGAGCATGCACATACTGTCATAGCAACAGCATAGGTATCTTACAGTGTCGGCTTTCTGCTTCCTTTGTATAGTGTAGGCTCCACAATGCTGTGTGTAGAATATAGTTGTGCATATTTCCATGCATCACATGCCTCACTGGCATTTTAAATATCCTCCCAGGACTGTACATCCTAGTGTTACAGTGAGCCAAGAGTCATCTTCCAACACTGGAGTGCCAGTGAGCCTCCACTGGGGCTCAGTTTCCATCAGGAGTTTTTCCAGTCTATTTTTTGGCAGCTCCTTTTCTCACGTGTTCATTTTATAAGGCTTTGAACTTTTCCTTCCTTCCCGACCTCACTCTCTACCCTATGCTTCTGCCTCACATGGTGTAAAGTTTTATTTGTTGGCTTCATTTTGATTCTCTATTCCTGAAAATACTTCTAAATTAGAACTCATCTAGAATGGTTATAATTAAATGTTTGATTCAGAAACAAAAAAATCACCAAAAACAATATATTCAGAAAATATCTTTGCTGTTTGTGGTAATACCTGCTTTACATCATTAAAAAATACATGAAAGCTAAAAACATTTTCAACATTGTCTTGAATTTTATTTTTTTCATTGACTGTTTTGTATATTATTGGTTATACTTTTTACGAGTCTTTTTTTTCTCTATTGAGTGGATTGATACTGTATGATATGCCCACTTGTTCTTCCACCAGCATCACTCTGCTTTGGTCTTCCTGAAACCAAGAGTTTCATGTTCAAGGGCTAAGTAAACTATTTTCTATGTTGTTTGGCCTTACCTGCCAGATTGACTAGAGTAAGAGCTTTCTAGGACTCGTGTGCCTATGGGGCATTCCCAGGGAGAATTCTAAGCGAGGAAACAGGAAGTGGTCCCTTTTCCCGTTCGCTTCCTCCAGAGGCAGGATGTGAGCCACCAGCAAGGAGGGACACCAATAAGGCGTCCGATGATAATTGAGACTAAGCTAGCCGATGAGAATCCTAGTCATTGGCCAAGCAGCTTTGAACCTAATACAAGTTTCTGTGTATTCATTTGGGCCCTAACTCAGGCAGGTGGCTGGCGTAAAGCACACATGTGGCGGTGGGGCTCGGCGGCTTTTGGTGGAAAGATTTATCGTAACAAGCTGTTAAGTAAACGATAATCAAGCTATAATTCACAGAATCAGATAAAGAGGAGGGCCCTAGTGGGTCTCCCTGGGAAGAGGAAATAAAATACCTTTTGTTGTTAAACTCAGGGTAGGTAGGGAAAGGAGTGGGAGGGATCAGGTGGTGGTGAGGGGTGAAGGGAGACGGTTGGAATTGGGGGTTATTTGATGGGTGTGGTAACCTACTACAGTGTAAATTTAGAATCTATGAGGGTGACCCTAGGGAGGACTCCTACTAATGAAGGTTATAGAGTCTGAACTAGCCATCTTTTGTCATCAAGTGAGGCTTCCAATAGTGGGAATGAATTTCATTTTGTTTGCGTTGTTGGCCAACCAGGTCCCATTGAGATCCCTAAAAATCAAGGCTGATGCTAGGGACAGAGGGCTGCTCTCAGAATTCTGACATCAGGGCTGCATTGCCAATGACATCATCAATGTAACTCAATGGATGTAGAGAGGCTGAATTGGTGCCTACATGGAGCCTCCAGCAGTATGTTCTAGTCTTTTTGGTGCAGGAAGATACTCTGCAGGCTATGGAAAGAGAAACTTGGACCCAGTCATAAAACCTTGACCTATAATCCGTCCCATCTGAAAGATGTCCTGAGGCAATAGTGGCACCGTACTTGTGGTAGTGGCCAACCAAACCTTAGTTAAACTTGAGGCACATGTCATGAGAGGGAGCCCATGTCTGACACTTGCTGGATGACCAGGAACTTGAGGCTGGCTAGCTCAGAGGTCTGGGGTAGAACCAAACACAACTGCTTCCTACCCCACTAAAGATTTCAATTAAACAGTTCCTAAAGATATTGTGCTATACTCACAGAGCTGTGTCCTTGTCCAGCTATCACCCGAGAGACATCCTCTTACAGTAGAAGGGAGGGAGGGCAGAGACCCACAGCAAAGCATTATAAAGAGAGAGTCTAAAATGGAGGGTTCCATCAGGGCCTTCTTCTAGGAGATAGGAAAAACCTGAGGAAGAAGGGAGGAAAGATTGTAGGAGCCAGAGGGGATGGAGGACTCCAGGAGAGCATGGCCCTCTGAATCAACTAAGCAGGGTTTACATGTGATCTCAAAGACTGAAAAGACAAGCATGGGCCTGCATGGTCTGCACCAGGTCCTCTGCATGTATGTTATGGTTGTTGGCTTGGTGTTTTTATGGGCAGTGGGCAGAGTGTGTCTCTGTTTTGCCTGCTCTTGGGACTCTTCCCCTCCTATTAGTTCGCATTGTTCAGGCTCAATTTGAGGGCTTTTTGGCTTGTCTTTTTGTATCTTGTTTTGTCAGGGTTGACTCTCTTGGAGGTCTGCTCCTTTCTGAAGGAAACCAGAGGGGAGTGGGTCTGGGGGTGAGGGGACATCAGGGGAACGGGGAGGAGTGGGGAGAAGGGAAACTGTGGTTGAAAAGAATTATATGAGAGAGGAGTCTATTTTCAATAAAAAAGCAATATTATATCTTATGCTTTAAAAATTTCTCCTTGACTGTATTTTTATATAATTTTAATTTCAAAGTATGTGCTGGTTATTTCTGAACTTTTTATTAACTCATCAAACTTTATCTGAAAGCAGCTACACATTAAATGATAGCTTTCAAAATAAAAGTAAAAAGGTAGCTGAGTCCCATTCATGTATGTAATTTACTGTGCATCTTCTTTTTAATTAACTGGCTGCTTCATGTTTACCTCAAAAGTTTTTAAATCCTAGATACATTAAATTGGTTCCAAAGGTAAAGATCATAATACAGGAAGCTGCATCATAAACGATCTGAAAAAATACACTAAAAGAAATCAGTTTGATACATCAGCCAAAAACAAATGAAGATTCCCCGCCCCACCTTGTCAGATACCCAATTCGTCAGGGGCTTCTATGTTGAAGTTGTTTTATCCTCCTGCATTTCTCCATCTTCTAGATACTGATACAGTGCCCTTCAGCTGCAAATTCATTTTCAGCACCAGCTCTGAGATAATGGACTAGACTCCTCAAGTATTTCGCCTTTAAGAGTGGACACAATCTACCAGCCACTAAGAGAAACATTGAGGAAGAAAATACATCTTATTCTGGTTGCAAAGAACTACATTTTGTTCATGGTTTTGCTTCTGTTTCATGGTCCATTATAAGTATAATGCACATAGAATTATCCAGTCTTGTTCTGCCTAGGTGTAAGCTTACAGTAAGTGCAATCCTTAAGTAACCTTAGAGCAACTTTTTGTGACATTTTGGTATTAACATGGAACATTTCAAAATGGTGTTCAAAACCCTTTGTACATTCATCCACAAATATTAGCTCACTTACACTTGATACTGTTGCTTTTTGTGTCTCATGATTGTGGGCAAGTATTGATTCACACATTGGAAACATTTACAGCCATTCTATGGGTCACAACCTTTATCATCTTAAATGAAGTTTGATATCCTATCTTAGGAGACTTCTTTCCACTTTTGTGTCTCTTTAGAAATGATTGAAAAACTCTATAGTTAATGCAATATCATAGTTAATTAATTATTTATACTAAAGTTACTATGTTTAATTCTAGTATGGTTTTTGCCTCCCAAACTCCCGTAACTACATAAATTTAATTATAACAGGAATCCATGTAATATTTTCTTCTTCCTTAAAATATTTTGAACATCTTTAGTCAATATAGAGTCTTCAACGTAATAGTACTTGCTTTATTTTTAGCTTTTGTTCCATATGAAAGAAACATTTGAATCCCTATTCTCTTTTTAGTCTGTAGTTGTAGTACAAGGCAATTGTGTTGGGAGCAAAATAGTTCTTGTGTCCACTGATCACCAGGGAAACCAGGAATGTTTAACTCATCTGATTTATCTGAAGGGACAGACCATATCAAGCTCCCACAACTAGAAATGAAGATACTTAATAGACTCTTACATCATTTGTATAGCCAGGGACTCCTCCAGGCTCCCACAACAAGGACCAGAGGTGACTAATAGCCCAAATGACCTCTATGCAATCTGTATGACTGAAACCATGCCAGAACCTTCCCTAGGCCCTTAAGCTAATCCATGTAGTCTATCTCTAGAACCCATATGTTTTGGAAGAAATGGCATGTGTTAGATGTAATATGCCTCCTTGAGCACTTGGGATTATATTACACCAGGAAATATTCTTCCAAATTGTAGTGTTTAAATATGCTTACAATAAGTCATAAGTCACCTGGAATCAGACTCAAGAAGTTTGATCCAGCCTAGCTAAGTCAATCTGAACCTAATTTTCATTCTTGCCAGTTCACAGATCATTTTTCTGCCTAGTGTGCTGCTTGCAGGAACCCCCACATCAATATACTAATGTACAGGAAAATTGCCAAATATACAAATTTTTAAAATTAAAATGTATCTCAAATAATAAAATCCCATAGACAGATTTTGGGATTTATGTTGAAGATCAGAAAAGCAAAGCAGTCAGCCAGTAGCTCTTACCTCTATCAAGACTGAAATAGAGATCCTGTCTTCACTGTGACTGGAAACTGAATCTCACATGAGACCCTTTGCTCTTTTCCTTATATACCTCCCTAGTGGGATTAAAGATATGAGCTCTGTTTCTCTTTTAGACTGATGTAGCCCTGGTTGGCTTTGAACTCACAGAGATCCATCTACTTCTATCTCCTGAGTCCTGGAATTAAAGGTGTGTGCCACCATTGCCCAGCTTCTATGGCTATGGAAAGCTTTGCATTCTGATCTTCAGTGGTTTCACTAGATCACAAACAATATATCACCACATTAAAATTATAGATTTTAACTGATTATGACAGTTAATCTTGATTGCCATTTTTAATGGGTAGAGAAATACAAAAGAAGCAGAGAATACTTCTGTTGGTGTCTATAAAATATTCTGAATGAAGATTGCTAATTCGATTCAAATGTAGGTGGCACAATACCATAGAATTGGAGCCCAGATGGGAAAAAAAGAGAATGGTGAAAGCCAGGAAGTACAGGATTTCCCTCCTTCAACTTTCGATCTTCTATGATGAAAATTACTTTGTTCTGCCACACCCTCCTATTGTAATAGGCTGAGACCTCTAATGCCAGGTATTTGGTTACAGTGATGAAAGTCTGTCTAAAACTCATACAAGAATATATGAAATATCATATGCACATGATAAGATATGAATACATATTCACATTGTATAATGTTTAAATCAAGTCAAGTATATTTATGGTCTCAAACATCTATCATTTCTTTATGATGAAAACAGTAAAAATTCACTCTTCTATTCTTTTGTGATGTGTATACTTAGTTATCTGTAGCCATCCACTTTGCCATAATACACCATAGTTTTTCCCTCCTTTTTGACTGTGATAGTCTCTATTGTTTGATCTTCCCCATTCATCTTCCCCCCTCCACTTTCCAGTGTCTGGTATCCACCATTCTAAGTTTTTATGAAATCCACTTTTTAACACTCTGCACATGTGCTGTTTGCCCTTCTGGGTCTAGCTTATTTTTACTAATACTGAGCCTTTGTAATCTTCCCTTGGGAAGAATTATTTGCTAAAATACTGGTCCAGTAAGTGAAATCTAAATTGTATAAATGTAAATTGTTGAGATTTTCATTTCATAGAAAAGTTTACAACAAAATGTATAAACAGATACAATTTTTGCTGCTGTCAAATGCATGTTAAAACATTATGTATATCCCGGTGTTGGTGGCACATACATTTATTCCCAGCACTCAGGAGGCAGAAGCAGGCAGATCTCTGTGATTTCGAAGCCAGCTTGGTCTCCAGAGTGAGTGCCAGGATAGGCTCCAAAGCTACACAGAGAAACCCTGTCTTGAAAAACCTAAAATAAAAAAAAAAATTATGTGTAGTTCTACAGCTAGTTAACCAGCAACATCTAAATAAATACTTATCAGTTATTTAGGAAATACTTCTCATTTATTTAAAATAGTTTTAAAATAAATCATTTGCTTACTCAGTTATTTGTATGTGGGGGTGCACTTGTGCCATGAATCAATTCTCTCCCTTCACATATGAGTTGGGTGGACTGCACTTAGGTAGTCAGAACTGACAGTTAGTGCCTTTATCTGCTAAGCTATTCACCAGCACACATTTTATTTTATTTTTTACTGTATCTCATTCTTCAGTGGTGCTTTAAAATGTATTATATTTTAAACTAGAACATAATAATTTTGTTGAAAGAGTATCAATCTTTCTCTATACACAGATAATATTTAACTAAATCTATATCATCATGTATTTTAGAAAGGCTTATAGCTTTTATGTTAACATCAAAAGTGAGAACCTGCTGTTTTACCACTATGAGTTAAAAAGATACTGTATGTCTAAGGTCTGTTTCCAAATACCCACATAGAAAAGTACGATGATTTTCATTGTAATTGCTTGTAGGAACTTTTGAATTCATAATAAAACTGGTTTCATCTTTTTCTCTAAGGACATGATTTATTGGCCTCATTATAGAAAAGATTTTACTTGAGACTTCCCTGATTCATGTCTAATAGAATTTTTTAACTGCCTTGCCCAGGTAGGAAGATTCTCATAACTTTATTTCTCACGCAATTGCTCTCTGTTTATTCCTAATTATCAGATTGAAAGTAAAGGTAACTGCATGATTGTAGAATTCACACTGTGTCTGACTTTGGGTGTATTTACTGAGTTAAAGTAAAATAGAGAAAATGTTTTTCCACATTTTTTATTATGCAACCAGTTTTGAAATAAATGGAGATACAGCCAAAGATAAAATGATGCCTGTATTTCCTTTCCTTTTTAAAAATGGCATTATTACTTGTTTTCCTTTTTTCTAGATCATTGCTCCAATAAATTCAGCAACTTAAACCTCCACTTCCACAATTTTCCTTCATCTGCTCATTATTGGGAACACATTTCAGACTATTTACTCTTGCTGAAAGTGGTTGCAGTGGTTTGATTATGAGATGTCTGTTAGTATTTAGGCTTTTGTTTTTGCTTGCCTTTGGAGTTCTTTGTAGGGGAAGCTGTACTTAGGGGCTGGCTAGAGATGTGCCTGACCACGCCCATATCTTCTTATATTTTACCTTTATGATTGTTAATTTTGGATACTTTAAACTGTAAAGTTTTAATCCTCTTTTAGACTAAAAGGGGAATTGTAGGGGAAGCTGTAGCCACACCTACTTAGGGGCTGGCTACAGATGTGCCTGACCACGCCCTCACAAGCTTTCGAGGGCATGGTCAGGGGACGTAGGGTGACTGCGTTTGCTCTTTCACTTTCACTTTGCTTCTTACTGTACAGACTGCTGCCACGCGAACTGGCTAGGTTGCTCTGTAAGTAAGGCTTTTCCCTATTAAATACCCTTATATCTCTATCTGACTCCGTATTGGTAATTTCCCACTTTAGTTCTGACAGGATAAGCCCTCAATTGGTGCTACTAAGAGCATCACCTTTGCCTATTCGCTATGTTCCATTTTAGAAGGGCCCTGCCAACCTCCCATCCTCTCTCTTTTTCTTTCTCTCCCTCTCTCTGTCGGTTCCTTTCTCTCTGTCCCTCTCTCTGTCTCTTTTTCCTCTCTTCCACTGCTCCTGTCCCTGGAGGCTGGTCCCCTCTCCCATTTTTATAATTCCTTTCTCCTAATAAAAATCTTCTCCACTTGAACTCTGTTGAATGGCATGATTTTTTGCACACCACTTCTTTTTAAATTGCAAGTGTCATCTCAGAAAGTTCATGTAATATTCACTGCAGCAAACACTGTTCATAGGTGAAGCTTATGAGACCTGTCCCAGTTCACAGTGGTTGTGATAAAACATTGATCAAACTCAATAAAATACTGGCAAATACAATCCAAGAACACATCAGAAAAATCATCCACCATGATCAAGTAGGCTTCATCCCAGTGATGCGGGGATGATTCAACATATGAAAATCCATCAATGTAATCCACCACATAAACAAACTGAAAAGAAAAACCACATGATCATCTCACTAGATGCTGAAAAAGCCTTTGAGAAAATCCAACACCCTTTCATGATAAATGCCTTGAAGTGATCAGGGATAACAGCAACATACCTAACATACCTAAAAGCAATTCAGTAAACCAACGGCCAACATCAAACTAAATGGAGAGAAACCCAATGTGATTCCTCTAAAATCAGGAACAAGACAAAGCTGTCCACTCTCTCCTTATATCTTCAGTATGGTACTTGAAGTTCCAGCTAGAAAAATAAAACAACAAAAGGAGCTCAAGGGGATACAAATTGGAAAGGAAGAAGTCAAACTTTCATTATGTTCAGACGATAAAATAGTTTACATAAATGACCTGAAAAAAATTCTAGCAGGGAACTCCTACAGCTGATAAACACCTTCAGCAAAGTGACAGGATACAAGATTAATTTAAAAAATCAGTAACCCTAATATACATATATATATGTATATGTATATATGACTGAGAAAATATCTTAGGGTAACTCTAACCAAACAAGTTAAAGACCTGTATAACAAGAACTTTGACTTTTTAAAGAAAGAAAAAAAGAAGATACCAGAAAATGGAAGATCTCTCATGCTCTTGGATAGGTAGGATCAACATAGTAAAAATGGCAATCTTGCCGAAATCAATCTACAAATTCAATGCAATTCCCATCAAAATACCAGCACAATTCTTCACAGACCTTCAAAGAATAATACTTAACTTTATATGGAAAAACAAAAGGCCCAGGATAGCCAAAACAACCCTGTACAATAAAAGAACTTCTGGAGGCATCAGCATCCGTGACTTCAAACTCTATTATAGAGTTTTAGTACTGAGAACAGCTTGTTATTGGCACAAAAATAGACAGGTAGACCAATGGAATCAAATTGAAAACCCTGATATTAACCCACATACCTACGAACACCTGATTTTGGACAAAGAAACTAAAATTATACAATGGAATAAAGAAAGCATGTTCAACAAATGGTGCTGGCATAACTGGATGCTGGTATATAGAAGACTGCAGATATATCCATATCTATCGCCATGCACAAAACTTATGTCCAAATGGATCAAAGACCTCAACGTAAATCCAGCCACACCGAACCTCTTAGAAGAGAAAGTGAGAGCCCTTGAACAAATTGGTACAGGAGACCACTTTCTGAACATAACACTAGTAGCACAGACACAGAGATCAACAATTAATAAATGAGATCTCCTAAAAATGAGAAGCTTCTGTAAGGTAAAGGATAGGGTCAACAAGACAAAATACCAGCCCACAGAATGGGAGATCTTCACCAACCCACATCTGACAGAGGGCTGATTTCCAAAATACACAAAGAACTCAAGAAGCTAGTCACCAAAACACCAAATAATGAAATTAAAAAGAGGGGCTTTGTGGGGGGCATGGGAGGAGGAGTAGGAGAAGGAATTCGGATTGATATGTAAATATCCTTTGGATTGATATGTAAAATAAGATTGTTTCTAATTTAAATTTAAGAAATCCAGAGAAAAATAATAAAACATTAATGGGAAACTATGGAGGGGAGGAAGGTTTTATTTCTCTTTAATCTTCTAGGTAATAGTTCTTTATCAAGGAATGTAAGGCAGGAAAGTAGAGGCAGGAAATGAAGCACAGACAATAAGGGACTGCTTCTTACTGGCTTGCTCCCTGGTTCCTTTAGCTATCTTGCTTATATAGCCCAGAAACTTCTGTCTAGAGCTACACTGGGCTGGATACTTCAATATCAATTACCAATCAAGAAAATGTTTCCTTCAAAAAAATTAAAAATAAAATTTGGGTCTGGTGACACATACGTTTAATCTCAGCAGTCGGGAGGTAGAGGCATGCAGATCTCTGCATTTGAGAACAGCACACACTACAAAACAAGTTTCTGGACAGCCAGGGTTACACAGAGAAGCTGTGTTGAAAATGCTCCATAGGTGAGCTAATCTGATAAAAGTAAAACCCTAAATGAGAACCCCTTCGGTAGCTCTGGGCTGTGTCAAGTTGAACCCTGAAGCTTTCTCTCTAGGAAAGGAAGTGACTGGCTCATTCTGGTTCTGTCTTCATAAGTGGGTGGATCTGGTCATATACCCAAAGTTTAGATAGATGTTTTTGACAGGAATTGGAAGTTAGGGCACTGTGGAAGGTGAGGAGTAGTTGGGGAAAGTGTGCCACTCGAAGTCTGTTCTGGAGGGCAGACTTGTTGGCACCATTCCCTGTCACTCCTTGCTCTGTTTCTTGATTCCCATAAGATGAATTTCTTCTTCCATATTTCTCAGTCCACCATGATACTCTGTCACCTTAGGCCCTAGAACTGTGGAACTAGCTTACCATGGACTGAAGTCTTTGAAACCAGGAGCCAAGATATAGCTTTCCTCCTTCTCTGTCTCTGAACACATGGGGAGGGGCCTAGGCCCAGCACAGGAAGATTTGGTGGACTTGGTGGAGCCCTGGTTGGGGGCCCTACCCTGCCTGGGGAGTGGCGGGTGGATGGGGTGGGGGGTAGGTTGGAGGTGGGGGAGAAGGAATGGGGGTGGGGGAGGGAGAGGGAGAGGGAAAGTACATGTGAAAATATTAATAATTTAATAAAAAAAAAAAAGAAAAGTCTCACAATGGTCTTGTTTTTTTTTTTTTTTTTTTTTTTTTTTTTTTTTTTTTTTAAATCCCAGGAGCCATTTACAATAATCTATATTCAAGGAGGATTCTTATATAGAAGACTTTATGCTCATAATTAATTGAGGGAGCTTCCACAATGCTGAGCTTTGTCTTAGAATGTTTTCTGAATACATACATTCTTACATATAAATATCTCAAATAAGACTTATAAATTATTAGAGGTTAAATGGAGACATGGTTCTGCAAAACATGGATGAAGCATATTTCACTGTAATGTTTCTGCCTATGACCAGGATAATTTAGACAATGAAGTTTTTTTGGTAAAATGCTTTAGTAATTTTGTAGTCTAGAAATAGCTTAAAAAATCTCATCAAAGAAATAGGACATAAAGAAATACCAAATAGAAATCCAAATACTCACTAAAGCAGTAGCATTAAAACTAACTAGGATTCAATAGCAAAATTAAGGTAACTGAGAAATGAATCACTAAACTCAAAGATTAATAGCAATTATCTTGCTTGACTAACCATTAACCATGATTTTTAAAGATCACTAAAAAGTCAGTTGGCTTCTTGTGTCTTTCACACTTTCTGTTGATGTAAAACAGCTTTTTTTTTCTTCAAAGGAAACAAGAAAGAATTTCTACCTAGATGAATAAGAATTACCATGGACTCGGTAATGGACTCCAGTCACCCTAAATGACATGTTCCACTGAATAATGGGTTTTTATAGCCAAAGAACACAACAGCAACAAAATCTATCTATCAATGCATTTTGTTTCCATACCTGTTTGTGGAAAGGCAAGTCAGAGGCTGCAGCAGAGTGCAGGTGATGGCTGCCAAAGCGCATAGCTTCAGGTTAATGGAAGCCAGTAAACTTTTTTTTTTTTTTTTTTTTTTCTGTTTGTTTCATGACAGGGTTTTTCTGTGTAGCCTTGCTGTTCTGGAACTCACTCTGTAGACCAGGTTGGACTTGAACCCAGAGATCTACCTGCCTTTGACTCAGGAGTTCTAGGATTAAAGACCACAGCCACCCAGTGCCAGCAGCCTTCTAAATCACACATTCCAAAGGTTTTATCTAACAACAAAGACATTAAGTCAGACACAGAGGTCATTAAGAAATGGCTATGAGGGAACTAAAGACAAGTCATGGTCATTCATATATTGATCTAAAACATTCTGTCTTCTCATAATCATGAAATTCTAATCAAGCAAACAATCTTCAGAATTCTCAGTACAGATGAGGCTCCTTCAAAGCACATCATCAAAGTCTTAAGCTGCCTTCTTTATTTCCTTTCTGCCTGAAGAAAATCATATAGCCATCCAGGTCTGCTGTAGTCAGCCCCAACATACATGCATACATACATACATACATACATACATACATACATACATACATACATACTCACATACATTATACAGCCTGAGCAGGTTGTACTTACTTGTGTAATGATATATGTGACTATATCATTAATTGTTGTTTTACATACACACACACTCTCGAGCGCGCGCACGCGCGCACACACACACACACACACACACACACACACACACACACACACCACTCGTAACAACAATAACAACAACAACAATTAATGACAAAATAGCCATGAATTTGATACAAGCAATGAGGAGTCTATGGAAGGACTTGAAGGACAGAAATGGAAAACGGTGTAATTTTATTATAATTTCAAGAACATAATTAACAACATTAGGCATGCTTGTGACAAATGGTTTTGTGTGTTTGAAAATGTCTCCATTTGTCCTTTATCCTCCAAGGCTTTAGTCTCCTGATGTATGATTTGAAATTGGCAGTTCTTCCTTTCAGCTCTTGAAAATACTCTACAACTTCTTCTGGTCTCCAAGACATCAGAAAACCTGTAACTATGCTTTCTTCTGTATTCCTGTAAGATAAATCTTTTGTTGAGGACCTGGAAGTCATCATTGTGAGATGTAGTCACCGAGTAAGCCAGGTTTTATATGTCCCATTCAATCCAGTGAGTTGGTGGCAGCCTAATCTGGCCACCAATGAGGAAAAACTGTCATCTAATTTGCTGACAATGTCATCCATAATACCCTCCAGTAATTTTCCATCAACAATACTCACCATTTAAACTCTACTGCCCTCTGTTTCAGTGAACTTGAGCTCAGTCTCCCTACTTTACCACAGTAGTCTTGGATAAAGTTTTCCCCATTTTGTTTGAACTGGTATTTTACGTGTAAGTTAGGTTCCTCCCCATGAATTTATCTAGAATATCAGAAATTGTATAGGCTCATAAACCTTTTATAATATCCACTGGGCTTTTCATCCCAACAACCAACACATAGAAGACTAATTGAAAGATTTTAGAACATTTATTTGCATTTTTGTATTCACATTGCATTGGTATTATTTTAAGTAATCACTGATAACCTGCACACTTGAAATTCTAATTATGCTAAAAGAAGAAAAGCAATAATAGAAAAAATGTTCCAATTTGTGGTGAGTATTATACTCAGGGCTTTAACATTTTTTTTTTTTTACTTTAACCATTTCCTTATAAGTTTCCTTTCTTCTAAAGATAGTATAATGTATAGTTAATACATAGTACAGATTTCCTCTCATTTTGTTTAAAAAGTATTTATTGTAAATATACCAGAACAAGGATGGCAAAACACAGAATTGTCTTAAACAGCCTAGGTGTAGGTCTTAGTTAGGGTTATTATTACTTCGATAAAACACCACTCCCAAAGCAATTGGAGAGGAAAGGGTTGATTTGGTTTACATACTCCAAGGCATAGTCCATTGAGAGAAGCTAAGGCAGGAACTCACATCAGATAGTAACTCAAAGGCAGGTGCTGATGCAGAGGCCATGGAGGGGTGCTGTTTACTGACTTGGAACTCCTGGCTAGCTCAGCCTGCTTTCCTATAGAACTCAGGACCACCAGCCCAGAGGCAATCCCGCCCACAGTGTGCTGGGCCCACCCACATCAATCCACTATTTAAGAAAATGCCGCCGGGCGTTGGTGGCACATGCCTTTAATACCAGCACTCGAGAGCCAGAGGCAGACGGGTCTCTGTGAGTTCAAGGCCAGCCTGGTCTCCAGAGCGAGTGCCAGGATAGGCTCCAAAGCTACACAGAGAAACCCTGTCTCAAAAAACAAACAAACAAACAAACAAAAAAGAAGAAAGAAAAGAAAAGAAAAAAGAAAATGCCATGCAGACTTGCCTACACTCTGATCTTATGGAGAAATCTCTATTAAGGTTTCATGCTCTCATGTCTCTAGCTTGTTTCAAGTTGATGTAAAACTTGCTATCATAGTGTATAAAAACATCAGCAAAAAAGAAAAAAAAAGAAAAAACATTAGCAGAGAAAGACAAATTCTTTCTGATGGTTGGGGAGAACAGAACCAGGAGAGAAAATGGTTGAAATACAGTTTTGAAATACTCTTTATGTATTGTCCCCTTTGGAGTTAACACAGGTCAGCATCAGGAATGAACTAGAGGGTTGTCCCAACAGAGTAAGAGTGAAAAAGCATGCTGTATTGGCAGCTGTTTGAAGTCTGGTGCTTTTGGAGATGTGAGATTCTAGATCCGAGAGAGCAGTAAGTCTGAGCAGAAGAATTCTTAGGCATGACTTCACCAATGCCACATAGGTCTTCAGAAAGTTCTGAAGCTGTTATTCTACATTGGGTCTGAATCATTCCTTTAAATCTTGTTAATTTCTGAGCAGCAGTGCCCTGGGTAAATGTAATAACCTCTACGGTACCCCTACTATCCCACAGGGCACACTTCAGTGCATCATGCTTCAAACACAAATTGGATCCTGCTGCTATGTAAATACTATAATCAGAAATCGAAGGGCAGTAAATTAGCACAAACTCTGACTGTTTTCTGATTCCTCAGAATACCCTAGATCAGGTGAGCAAAGAAGTTCTTCCTTCTTTTAAGTTGCCAATTATCTAAGCACATGGCTGGTGATTAAATAACAGACCTAATGATGATGGCATGTTGATTTCTATTAGTTTCCATTTTCTTTTCTTTTTTAAATCTTTTTTATTTGAATTACAAAGAAGATTGAATTACATGACAATCCCAGTTCCCTTCTCCCTCCCTTCCTCCCCTACCACTCCCCAAACTAAAATCCTACCTATCATATGTCCTTTCTTCTCATCTACACCTGACTCAACCTTTCTGTTTCCTCATGACCTCTGCATCCTTCCTTTTCTTCCCTTCTCACTCTCGAAGCTTCCTCCCCCCTCTTCCCATGTTCACAATTTGCTCAGGGGATGGTGACCCTTTCCCCTTCTCCAGGGGACAAAGTTTGTCTCTTTTAGGGTCCTCCTTGTTTACTAGTTTCTCTGGCAGTGTGGATTGTAGGATGGTAATCCCTTACTCTATGTCTAAAATCCACATATAAATGAGTACATATCATGTTTGTCTTTTTGTGATTGGGTTACCTCCCTCAGAATGGTTCTTCTAGTTCCATCCATTTTCCTGCAAATTTCAGGATTCCATTGTTTTTTTCTGCTGAGTAGTACTCCATTGTGTAAATGTACCACATTTTCTCCAACCATTCTTCGGTTGAGGAGCATCTAGGCTGCTTCCAGTTTCTGGCTATTACAAATAGTGCTGCTATGAACATGGTTGAACAGATGTCCTTGTTGTATGAATGTGCTTCTTTTGGGTATATGCCTAGGAGTGGAATTGCTGGATCTTGTGGTAGACTCATTCCCATTATCTTGAGGAGTTGCCATACTGATTTCCAAAGTGGGTGGTGGCACACCCACCAGCAGGGGAGGGGTGTTCCTCTTTCTCCACATCCTCTCCAGCATAAACTGTCATTGGTGTTTTTGATTTTAGCCATTCTGACAGAAGTAAGATGGTATCTCAGAGTTGTTTTGATTTGCATTTCCCTGATGGCTAAGGATGTTGAACACTTTCTTATGAGTCTTTCAGCCATTTTAGATTCCTCTATTGAGAATTGTCTATTTAGTTCTGTACCCCATTTTTTAATCGAATTGTTCAGTGTTTTGGAGAATAGCTTCTTGAGTTCTTTGTATATTTTGGAGATCAGCCCTTTGTCAGATATGGGGTTGGTAAATATCTTTTCCCAATCTGTGGGCTGTCGTTTTGTCTTGCTGACTGTGTCCTTTGCCTTGCAGAAGCTTCTCAGTTTCAGGAGGTCCCATTTATTAATTGTTGATCTCAGTGTCTGTGCTACTGGTATTATGTTCAGGAAGCGGTCTCCTGTACCAATTAATTCAAGGGTAATTCCCACTATATCTTCTAATAGGTTCAGTGTGGCTGGTTTATGTTGAAGTCGTTGGTCCATTTTGATTTAAGTATTGTGCAAGGTGAAAAGCTTTGGCCTATCTGTAGTCTTCTACATGTTTGCATCCAGTTATGCCAGCACCATTAGTTGAAGATGTTCTCTTTGTTCCAGCGTATATATTTGGATTGTTTGTCAAAAATCAGGTGTTCATAGGTGTGTGGGTTAATATCAGGGATTACAACTCTATTCCATTGGTATACCTGTCTATTTTTGTGCCAATACCAAGTTGTTTTCAGGACTATAGCTCTGTAATAGAGCTTGAAGACAGGGATGGTGATGCCTCCAGAAGTTCCTCTATTGTACAGGGTTGTTTTGGTTATCCTAGGTCCTTTGTTTCTCCATATAAAGTTGAGAATTGTTCTTTTAAGGTCAGGGAAGAATTTTGCTGGGATTTTGATGGGGATTGCATTGAATCTGTAGATTGCTTTTGGCAAGATTGCCATTTTTACTATGTCGATCCTGCCTATCCAAGAGCATGGGAGATCATTCCATTTTCTGGTATCTTCTTTAATTTCTTTCTTTAGAGACTCAAAATTTTTATGGTATAGGTCTTTCACTTTTTTTTTTTTTTTTGGTTAATGTTACTCCAAGGTATTTTATGTTGTTTGTGGCAATTGTAAAGGGTGATTCTCTGATTTCTTTCTCCACCAATGTATCATGTGCGTATAGTAGGGCTACAGATTTTTTTTGAGTTAATCTTGTATCCTGCCACTTTGCTGAAGGTGTTTCTCAGCTGTAGGAGTTCCCTGGTAGAGTTTTTCGGGTCACTTATGTAGACTATCTTATCACCTGCAAATAGTGAAAGTTTAACTTCTTCCTTTCCGATTTGTATTCCCTTGATCTCCTTTTGTTGTCTTATTGCTCTGGCTAAGACTTCAAGGACAATATTGAAGAGGTATGGAGAGAATGGAAAACCTTGTCTTGTTCCTGATTTTAGAGGAATTGCATTGAGTTTCTCTCCATTTAATTTGATGTTGGCTGTTGGCTTGCTGTACATTGCTTTTATTATTTTGAGCTATGTTCCTGTTATCCATAATTTCTCCAAGACCTTTATCATGAAGGGGTGTTGGATTTTGTCAATGGTTTTTTCGGCATCTAGCGAGATGATCATGTGATGTTTTTCCTCAGTCTGTTTATATGGTTGATTACATTGATGGATTTTCGTATGTTGAACCATTCTTGCATCCCTGGGATGAAGCCTACTCGATCGGGATGGATGATTTCTCTGATGTGTTCTTGGATTCAATTTTCCAGTATTTTATTGAGAATTTTTGCATCAATGTTCATGAGGGATATTGGTCTGTAGTTTTCTTTCTTAGTTATGTCTTTGTGTGGCTTGGGTATCAAGGTTATTGAAGCTTCATAAAAAGAGTTTGGTAATGATCCTTCTGCTTCTATTGTGTGGAATACTTTGAGGAGAATTGGTATTAGCTGTATTTTGAATTTCTGGTAGAATTCTGCACTGAAGCCATCTGGCCCTGGGCTTTTTTTGGTTGGGAGACTTCTAATGACTGCTTCAATTTCGTTAGAGTTTATAGGTCTATTTAAGTTGCTTATCTGTTCTTGATTTAATTTTGGTAAGTGAAATCTGTCCAGAAAATTGTCCATTTCCTTTAGATTTTCAAATTTTGAGGAATATAGGTTTTCAAAGTATGACCTGATGATTCTCTGGATTTCTTCTGTGTCTGTTGTTACGTCCCCCTTTCCATTTCTGATTTTATTAATTTGCTTGTTCACCTTTTTGTTGTTTGGTAAGTTTGGATAAAGGTTTGTCTATCTTGTTGATTTTCTCAAAGAACCAACTTTTTGTTATATTGATTCTTTGTATTGTTCTCCTAGTTTTCATTTTATTGATTTCAGCCCTCAATTTGATTATTTATTGGTGTCTGATCCTCCGGTGTGTATTGGCTTCTTTGTTTTCTAAAGCTTTCAGTTGTGCTGTTGACTCTATACTGTGATTATTCTCCTGTTTCCTCATGTGGGCACTTAGCACTATGAACTTTCCTATTAGCACTGCTTTCAAAGTATCCCATAGGTTTAGATATGTTGTGTCCGCATTCTCATTGAATTCTAGGAAATCTTTAATTTCTTTTTTGTTTCTTCCTGGACCCATGAATTGTGCAATTGGGTATTACTTAATTTTCATGAGTTTGTAGGTTTTCTGTAGTTTGTGTTGTTGTTGAATTCTAATTTTAAAGCATGGTGGTCTGATAAGACACAGGGGGTTATTTCAATTTTTTGTACCTGTTGAGGTTTGCTATGTTTCCAAGTATGTGGTCGATTTTAGAGAATGTTCCATGTAGCACTGAGAAGAAGGTAAATTGTTTTGTATTTGGGTGAAATGTTCTATAGATATCTGTTAAGTCCAATTGCGCCTTAACTTCTATTAGTTCTTTTGTTTCTTTGTTTCTTTGTTAAGTTTCTGTCTAGTGTTCCTGTCCAGTGGTGAGAGTATGTTGTTGAAATCTCCCACTATAAGTGTGTGTGGTTTTATGTGTGATTTGAGTTTTAGTAATGTTTCTTTTACAAATGTGGATGCCTTTGTATTTGGGGCATAAATGTTCAGAATTGAGACTTCATCCTGATGGATTTCTCCTGTGATGAGTAGGAAATGACCTTCTTCATCTATTTTGACTGATTTTAGTTTAAAGTCCAATTTGTTGTATATTAGGATTGCTTCCCCCGCTTTTTTCTTGGGTCCATTTGATTGGAAGATCTTTCCCCAACCTTTAATTCTTAGGTACCTTCTGTCTTTGAAGTTGAGGTGAGTTTCTTGTATGCAGCAGAAGGAAGGATTCTGTCTTCTTATCCATTCTGCTAATCTGTGTCTTTTTATAGGGGAGTTAAGACCATTAATGTTGATGGATATTAATGACCATTGATTATTGTTCATTCTTGTTAGTTTTTTTTATTTGTTGATGGTGGCAAGATTATGTATGGGATTCTGTCCCTTTTTCCTTTTGGCTGTTGGTAAGTTGGGGTTATCTATTGCCTATGTTTTTCTGGTTGTAGTTAACTTCCTTGTGTTGCAGTTTTCCTTCCAGTACTTTCTGTAGGGCTGCATTGGTGGATATGTATTGGTTGAATCTGGTTTTGTCATGTAATATGTTGTTTTCTCCATCCATAATGATTGAAAGCTTTTCTGGGTATAGTAGTCTGGGCTGGCATCCATGGTCTCTTAGTGTAGGTAGAATATCTATCCAGGACCTTCTAGCTTTCAGAGTTTCCATGGAAAACTCAGGTGTGATTCTGATACGTTTGCCTTTATAGGTTTCTTGACCTTTTTCCTTTGCTGCTCTTAATATTTTCTCTTTGTTGTGTATGTTTGGTGTTTTGATTATTATGTGGTAAGGAGACCTTTTCTGGTTCAGTCTATTTGGTGTTCTGTAGGCTTCTTGTATTTTCATTGGCATGTTTTTCTTTAGGTTGGGAAAGTTTTCTTCTATGATTTTGATGAATATGTTTTCTGTGCCTTTGAGTTGGATTTCTTCACCTTCTATACCTATTATTCATTCTCAGGTTTGGTCATTCCACGGTATCCCATATTTCCTGGATATTTTGTGATAGGGATTTGTTGGATTTAAGATTTCCTTTGTTTGATGAATCTATTTCTGCTAGTGTGTCTTCAACTCCTGTGATTCTCTTTTCCATCTGTTGTATTCTGTTGGTTATGCTTACATCTGTAATTCCTGATCATTTACCCAGCTTTTCTATTTCCAGCATTCCCTCAGATTGTGCCTTCTTTATTGTCTCTATTTCAATTTAGGTCTTGAACTGTTTCCTTGAGAGATTTTTGATATCTTGGATTTTTTGGTTTGTTTTTTCTTCCATTTCTTTAAGGGATTTTCTCATATCCTCTTTGAGGCCCTCTATACTTTTCATGAAGATGCTTTTAAGGTCATTCTCTTCTGGTTCATCTGCATCATGATGTTGAGGTCTTGCTGGTGTATGGTTCCTGGTCTCCGGTGGTGTCATATTGGGTTTTCTGTTGTTGGATGTGCTTTTACCTAGTCCTCTTCTCATCCTTTCTTCTGGTGGGTGTAGTAAGAGTTTCTTGCTCTTCTGGCCAGCAGCCTTGTAAAATAATATAAGTCTCTATGTATTATTTTGGGTGCCCACATGGCAAGTAGAAATCAGACAGCTTGGCGGAAAGTGCTCACATGGTGGCAGGGCTCTGGTAGCTTGTCTGAAAGACTTATCATTACCCACCTCTCTCCCATATGTAAAGCTAATTAAGTTTTTGTGTTCTCAAGAGCTTCTCTGTCTACTACATTCTTAATATAGTTCTATTTTTTCTTACATATGAAGTCTAGACATTATGATAAATATTGCCTTGCTAGAGAATAAAATATAAGTGATAAAATTAGACAGGTATGAGAAAATAGAATAATGAGAATTAATTGTATAATTTAATAAACCTTAAAGATAAAAAGGAGGGCTGGAGGTAAGGCAGGTGAGATACCCACAGTAACTGCAGAACTGTAAGAGCTGGTGTCAAGGGCAAAGAATTCTTACAGAGAAGCTAGTAAACAAGGAGGACCCTAAGAGAGACATACATGGTCTCCTGGAGAAGGGGAAAGGGACAAGATCTCCTGAGCATACTGGGAGCACAGGAGGAGGGGGGAGGGAGATAGGAGAATGAGAAGGGGAGAAGAAGAGGGGTAAGGAGGACATGAGGGAGCAGAAAGGTTGAGTCAGGGGAAATATAGAAGAAAACAAAAAAGGAGATACCATAATAGAGGGAGACATTTTAGGTTTACAGAGAAATCAGGCACTAGGGAAAGGTCTGGAGATCTGTGAAGATGATACAAACTAACGATCTAAGCAACAGAAAGGAGAGGCTACCTTAAATGCCCTCCCCTGATAATGAGATTGATGATGACTGTCTTGCATGCCATCGTATAGCCTTCATCCAGCAGCTGGTGGAAGTAGAAGCAGACATCCACAACTAATCACTGAATTTGAACTGGAATCCAGTTGCAGGGAAGAACAAGTGATGGGGTCCAGAACAGACTGGTGAAACCCACAGAAACAGCTGACCTGAACAACGGGGAGCTCTTGGTTCCCAGACTGATAGATGGGATACCAGCATGGGACTGATCCAGACCCCAGGAACCTGGTTTTCAGTGAAGATACCTTGAAAATCTATGGGACCTCTTGTAGTAGTCCAGTACTTATCCCTAGCATAGTTCTGGACTTTGGAAGGCCATTTCACATAGAAGGATACTCCCTGAACCAAGACACATGGAGGTGGGCCCAGCCCTATCCAAAAAGATATGATAGACTCTGATGAAACCCCCATGAAAGGCCTCACTCACCCTGGGGAGCAGAAAGGATATGTGATAGGTAGGGTTTTAGCTGATGGGGGTGGTAGGAGAGGCGGGGAGGGAGAGGGAACTGAGACTGACATGCAAAACAATCTTGTTTCTAATTCAAATAAAAAAACACCTGAAAAAAAAAAAGAATGAAAAGGAAAATGTATGTGTGGATTCACTTGAACATGTATCACTTGAGTTGTTTAGAATGCTTATCAATGATAATCTTTTTGTTTATTTATTTTTTTAAAGATAAGGCTTTTCTGTTTAGCTCTAGCTATCCCTGAGTCCACTCTGTAGACCAGGCTGGCCTCAAACTCATAGAGATCTGCCTGCCTCTGCCTTCTAAGTGCGGGGATTAAAAGTGTGTACCGACATTGCTTGGAAACATTATCCTCCTGAAGTTTCTTAGATTAACAAGAATCTTCTGACTTTCCATGGGGTGGTTTTCCTTTGCTCTTACCACTGGGGGAATTTTTAATGTCTGTTTAATTGGAAAGAAAAGTAGAAGAGCAAAAAGCAAAAAGAAAGATAAAAAATGTTGGAAATTTTAAAAAGAATTAAACCATCAAAAGAAAACACACATAAAACAGAAAACACACATAAGATATAATTTTTTATTCTTCAACAGTTCTCTCCAGCACAACTTTCCTTTCTATGTACTTTTCTCAATAACATAAAACCTCTCTGTCTCTCTATCTCTCAATCTCTCTCTTTTACTTTATTTCCTCTGTTGCCTCCCATTCTTACATCGACTTTTTTGGAAAAGCAAATTCAAGCTGTATGTAATAAATACACAAAAACTAGACTGGGGAAGGGTTCATGTAAGAGTGAAGTGAAGTGAGTACAAAGAAAGTAGACACTCAAAGGCTGTTCAGCCTTTCAAACTGTGCCTTCGGAACTGAAACCTGCTAGTTCTCACTTTAGGCCGTTGTTTGTATCTTCAAAGAACCTTTGACATGAAGACCATGTAATCACAACTGAACAAAGAAACCACACAAATGGCTGAGAATTCAGGTCTGTGACTGTTTCACTGGCCATCTCAGATGGCCAGCTGCTTTTAGATGTTTGAAGAGATATTTTACCTAGTAAAGAAAAATACCCTTGAAATAATCATGAAGAGTGTGCGTCAGGGAATTCCATTTGTCATGTGCCCATGGATTATATGTCTCTTCCGTTACCAGTCTATCTAAATCCAAATGGATTTTTACATTTCATGCCAGCACAGACTATGTTTGAAAGTAAAGTCCCATTCCTGGTGTAAGGAAATTCAAAGTGAGCTTTTCTCTTTCTTGTTTGTTTCCTTGCTTGCATGGCCTGGGGACATATGGATGGGGAGGTCCTAAGAAGATTGAACTATGTGAAGAAAATTGCATGTGTCTAAATCTTAGCTTATGAACATCATCTTGGGAGGGGACTTCCTTCCTCTATAAGCTCTTCTTATTTTTTTTTAAAGCATATGGATTGTTTCAGAGAAAAACATGGTAACATTAATGCATGTAATTAATAAGCAGTAATTTAGAGTAGAATTATTTCTAATATTTAAAGAGTGTCTGAGATACATATTCCTTTCAAGCAGAAATCATTAGAATAGGTTATAAATCTCTTTATTGTACAGTGTTTATGAGGGACCTTATTAGGCTTCATCTTTCTTCACTAAAGATCCATTTCTCTGCCAAGGAGGTATTGCACTGAGTCTAGTAGCTTCAGAGGCTACATCTATAAGATGTGATGGGGGAAGTCCTTCTGTGTATATGTTTGTCTTATTGGTTGATAAATAAAGCACTGTTGGTCAATAGGGAAGCAAGTTATGTGGGACTAGGAGAGAAGGAGGATTCTGGGAAATGTAATAGAGGACCGAGTTGCCATGTGATCCCGGGAAGGGGACACATTCCACCAGCGTCCTTGATAAGTCTTTATAAATATATAGATTAAGTGTTATGGTTGATAATTAAGACTGAGCTAGCAGATAAGAAATCCTACTCATTGGCTGGCAGCATTGTAAATAATGTAAGACTCTGTGTGTTATTTTGAGGCCCTAATGTGGCAGCAGAAGCAGGTGACTGTCGGAAAGAGTTACTGTTACAAAGATGCTCATGATACATCAGGCAAGTACACTGAAGGGTCAACTAGGAATGTACAGGCCACTCTTACTACTGTTAGCAGCCACACTGATACCACTCTCTTCCCTGCAAAGTTTCTTCAGGAAGCTGTTCTTTTGGTAAATCATTGACTTCATGGACCAAGAGCCATGATGGCTTGTGTACAGAACAAAGCAGCAAGACCATAGAACTTTCCAAATTATTTGAAAAACAGAACATTTTCTGATATCACTCCACAGTGCCTCTCCAGCCAGCAGCACTGAAAGCCAATTATGCTATGTTCAGAGCTATGGGAATGAGAGACGAAGAGCACTATAAATGGAAGTGCTCAAGCTGTTCCCGTGTTTTAATGGGAGCTTGTGCTTGCCTTTTAGTGGCTTTTTAAGTTTTGTTTTTTAAAATTCTGTCAAAATCTTTCAGTAATGCAAAACAGGTGGTTCTAGATTTGTATAAATGATTCCATGTAAGTTCCCTTTTAATGATTCCTATTTGACTTGTGATAACAATGTGTAATTGCAAAGCAGCTAAGGAAGTAGTTTGCTTAATTTCCTGGTGGGTATTATCCTAATGCCAGGATTAACTGTTCCCCAATTTATAATGTGTGTCTTGTACTGCTAAGCGGCATTGGGCTATTTTACACCCCAGAGACAATAGTGGCTTTTTAATGCTGTTGTGAGAGTGTTGCCATAAAATAGTGTGAAAATTTTTGACTTCACTGATGGAGCTTAGCTTCCAAACAGTTAAAAAAATATGCTTTACAGTTTGAAGATATTTTCTCTTTATCTAGTTTTTCTATTGTTCCCCCCCCTTGGTTTTTCTGTCCAGCTCTGACTTATCTGGGGCAAGTTCTCTGATGAAGTGCATGGGGGGGTGCATGAACAACACCACATCTCTCACTATCTGTCATCTCTCTGTTCCTACATTGCTCTCATAGAGGGAACAAAAGCCCACTCCAGAGACAAACAACAGAGAAACATGATACACTAAATTTCCTTCTCAGTCCCCAAGAGAATTATGGAGAGACACTGATGATAGCTGAACGATAACTAAGATTTTCTTCTGAGAGCTGAAAACCTTCGGTTTGTGCATAAGTACTGGAAGGGATAAACACAGGAGAAGGCCTGATCAGGAGAATTTTTTTTTTTTAACTTGAAGTTCATTCACAGTCAGGACTCAAAAAGGAAACAGATCTACACCCACCTGTCACTTCTCTTTCATTGTCTTTCTAGGCATTCTTTTTTGGTCCAGAACAAAGTGCTGCAGTAGAAGCTGACTTCAGGACTGTGACAGATGTGAGGTGTCAGAGATGGAAGGGTGATGGGAAAACATGTACAGAGAGAATTCCTACTAGCAAGAAGCTTTCCAGATGAACATCTCAAAGCATAAAAACTAATAGATGCCTTGAGGGCAAGATAGACAGAGTACTCAATGAGAATAATGGAAATTTCACCAGGCTCCACCACTAAATGACAAGTTTTAGGCAATCAATGGCTCCTGAGAGAGTCAGAATCAGTATTCTCTGGGGAAAAGCCTCAAAATGGGTTTCCAATCTCAATGTATGTAATGGACACCATGTACATAAGCAACACTAAATGAACTCAGAATGCTTTCTTTCTTTCTTTCTTTCTTTCTTTCTTTCTTTCTTTCTTTCTTTCTTTCTTTCTTTCTTTCTCTTTCTATCATCTATCACCTATTGTCTATCTAGCATCTATCACTTATCTATCAATCTATCTATCTATTTGTGTGTTTGTGCACATGAGCACACACATGTATGTATATAATGGTGATAATTATAGAAATTATTAACTTGAGAGAGAATGGGTGTTGGACAAGGGAGGAGTTGAAGGAGGGAGGGGAAGGTATAGTAATCATGAAAATATAGTACTCATGAAAATCTTTTTAAAAAGTAAAAATAGCATACACTTAATCTAATGGAGGATGTTTGAGAAATTAAGAACATATGAAAACAAAGATATTTAGTTACAATTCATAACATTGGCAAATTTACAGTTATGAAGTAACAATGAAAATAATGTTATGGTTGGGGTCACCACAGCATGAGGAACTGTATTAAAGTGCTGCAGCATTAGAAAGGTTGAGAGCCACTATTTTATATTCTACAAGAGACAAATGAAGAGATAATAAAAAATGAATAATACTGGACTAACAGGTAAGATGTTGATTAGAAGCTGTGTCTATTTGATGACATAAAATTGAGGAAGAAAAATAATAGATGCAATCAAGTTCTCACATTGCCTGTCCTAGATCCTACTTTCAACTCTGATATTGCCATCATTTAAAAGAATTTTAAATTTTATTTACCCCCATCTCTCTCTCTGTCTCTCTCTCTGTCTCTCTCTCTGTCTCTCTCCCCCTCTCTCTCTCTGTCTCTCTCTCTGTCTCTCTCTGTCTCTGTCTCTCTGTCTCTCTCTCTGTGTTTCTCTCTCTCTCAGTCTCTCTCTCTCTCTCTCTCTCTCTCTCTCTCTCTGTGTGTGTGTGTGTGTGTGTGTGTGTGTGTGTGTGTCCAGATGGCAGAGGAGAGCATCAGATCCCCTAGAGTTGCAGGTTATTGTGAGCCACCCATTGTAGCAGCTGGGAAAGGAACTCTAGTCCTCTGTAAGAACAATATTGTTCTTAAACACTGAGCTGTCTCTCCAGGCCCCTTTATGGTGTTTTAAATAGAAGTGTAGCATTCCTGAAAACATAAAATAAATTTGATTCCATCTAATTGAAATCACTTTAAAGCCAATCACCTTTGTTCATAGTGAGTCCGGAACCCTAGTGCCTCTAAAGTTCAGGTTTCTAAAATAACCCTTTACCTTTAAGGCTGCTTTCAATAAATTTCTATGAATTAGTTAAACTGTATCTTTTATAGTTTTCTCTTTATTCTTTTTGCACTGTACATATATTTTTTAAATTTCTGTGTTCATAGGCAGATTTCTTATATAAATACAGAATGTACATAAGAATCCCCACAACTTTATCCATGTGTAAATTTTCGTTTACCCTCCAAAGTATATACAAGCTCTCTCCATGGAATGAGTGTGTCTAAAAGATGCCCATCTTGTTGTTATACAGTAAACTGTATGTCTTTCATCTTTCCATGGCTGTGGGTCCATGTTGATGACTCAGAAACTCATAAGTATGAACTGAAAAATGATGAGTACTTTTCTAGAGCCTTCATGTCAATGGAAATAAAGAATCAACAATTTTTTAAAAATGTGTTTCTTAAAAAAGGAAGTAGATATTTACATATTAATAATTCTATTGGAAGACAGATTTAGTATAATAATCAGAAATAATTATGAGGCTTTTCTTTTGCCAGTATGTTGAGATATTACACAAGGATGTAAGTATAATATATAATATATATATATATATATATATATATATATGCATTATATATTGGCCATGCAAGCTATGGGTCTCTGCCCAGATAAAAATAAACTCTGTATACACAGTAGGCATCTCCAAAGTGTCAAATTGTTAAGTATTTGACTTAATAGTCCTATGTTGTTTTCCATCCATATCACATTTTTTATAATTTTAGATGTATTGACAATCATACCCGTGAACTCACTCTTAGATTTCTTAGAGGTTATTGATTCAACAGAGATCTATATTGTATTAGTAGGGTTCTTTAGAGAAGCAACTGATAAATTGTATACAAAGAGGGATCCACAAGATTTGTTTACACAATAAGAGCTGGGTAGCCCAACATTAGATGTCTGCATGCTGGAGAAACAGAACATAGTCAATGCCCAGTCCACAAAACTGGATGCTTTGGCAGTTCTAATCTGCTGCTGAAGGCATAGGAAATACCCATTGAGTCATTGTTCTTCTATTAAGTTCAAAGCCTAAAGAAGTTGGTGGAGAATAGCAGAGACTGAGATGACAGCAGCAACAGCAACAGAGATAGAAACACTCACTCTGTTAGAAACAAAAGCAAGCAGGCAGGTAACACTGATCTTTCTCTCAAAATACTTCCTGGAAGGTGCTGCCCACACTGAGGAGGGATCTTCCTCTAACTCCCCGCCCCCTTAATCCTTTTCAGAGACATTTTTACTGACCTGGCCAGAGGCATGCTTCTTAATTCATTCTAGATCCACTCAGGTTGACAACCAACGCTAATCATCACAAGTCTACCCTTTGTCAACTTGACACCTAGCCCTATGTCTTTATGTTATATGTAATTCCAAATGAAAACAAAACAAGGTTATATTTCTTTCTAATATATAGCTATCTCATACACAACCAAAAATTCACCAATTCATCCTCTACAACAATGCCAAAGTCTCCCAAGGAATGCTTGACCTTTCGATGCTCCATAACTTAAATCTAATAATATAAGTTTAACAGGACACACATCCTGATACTATCTCAGTCAGTGTTATAATACATGGTAAGGGATAGATGAAGAAAGACAACATCACACACACATTTTTGAACAAATATATTCTTAAAAATAGGACAGAAATATATTGATTACATCTTTGTTTCTTTAACTGGTCACAATATCTTAGCAATATTTATAGTTACCTTCTTCTATTTTTCATTTTGTGTTCCCTTACCATAAATAGGCAGGTATTGGTTCTTTAACTGGAGAAGTGACCCTTCATTCTTGCAGGGTTTTTGGCACTTTCCTCCATCCTGAATTAGTTTGGTGTCATTGCCTCAACCTTAATCACAGGACATGGTAATACTAAATAATACCATAAAGTATCTTTTGTACTCCATGCTACTCTTCCTTACCTCTACTGTGGAGCAGAGGTTCAATTCCTCCTGATAATACAAACCAATCAGCCTCCCTAATACTAACTTATTTAAAACAGTAACACAAGCTGGGCAATGGTGGTATAAACCTTTAATTCCAGCCCTCGGGAGGCAGAGGCAGTGGATCTCTGTGAGTTTGAGGCCAGCCTAGTCTACAAGAGCTAGTTCCAGGACAGCCTCCAAAGCCACAGAGAAACCTTGTCTCAACAAACCAAACCAAACAAACAAACAAAACAACAAAACAAAAACAAACACAAAAAAAACAAAACCCCAGTAACACAACTAGATAAAGAATCTGTGTGATAGCTCAAGTTGAAACATTCTTTACATGATTTACCCCATATTTACAGTGCACTGGTGTTTGTTATTGAGTCATTCTTGGTGGAAACAAATTAAATCAGCTGAGAACCAAATTACACTTAATAAGTGAAGATGAATTTTAAAGCTGTATCATTATTTCATAGTGCACCTGTCACTTGTTTTACTGATTATATTGATTTTTCAATAAAGTCACTGGTGGATGATTGTGAACAACATGATTTCTTTATAGGTTCTATGTTTGGGTTGGAGTTACTATGAACACATGTGATTCACTAAGGACTAATGGCGATTGTCTTATTCATTTCTAGTAAGGGAATGTTTGTTTATTCATAAACTATTCTCTGTGTTTTAGTCTAAGATTTAAAAGTATAATATGAATACTTACATGTCTGTATCTATACCTGTGTATCTCTATATACCAAACACAAAAGTACAGAAACTATGCACTCACCTTTGACAAACAGAAACTTTTTCCTATAATATCAGTGAAATAACACACAGCAGGAGAAACTATAGACCCAACCACAGCAATAACAGAAATCCTCATAGTTATCTTTAGGCACAAAGGGCAGATATCATCATTGACAACAGACAAAGGGAGAAGATAAATGTGACTATTTCTGTATGAAGGACAAAAGGTGGCTGTTATTACTAGCCTGTTATCTTTATCTTTTTACTCAGGTCATTTGAACACAGCTCAAGCTATTCTCATGATAATTTAAGTATGAATCAAGAAAAGATTATATCGATTCAGTCACCTCTAAAACATTACAGAGATATATTCTGTAATTTTTTTTTGAGAAATAGGAAAGTTTGGCAGAAAGAAGTTTGCTACTAAGTTCTCCAGTTGTCAGAGAAATGGGTTTTCTCAAGCAGTATGGGATCTGTTATTTGAATGTATTTCCTGAGTTAGTAGGCACAAACAAATTTAAACAAATTAATGTGTCTGAGGATCCTTGCATCTAGTGGAAGGCAAGGTAAAGTTCCTTTGACAATATGAAGTTTAGAGATTATGTGTGCAAATACACTATATGTTGTGAGATATTTGATTACAATTTGTAAAGATATGTTACTGTGATTGGTTTAATAAAGGGCTAAATGGCCAATAGCTAGTCAGGAAGGACACCAGGGACTCCTAAACAGGGAGAGCTCTGGAAAAAAGAAAGGTGGAGTCACCTGCCAGATGCAGAGGGAGCAAGACATGAAGGTAAAGAGGAAAAAGCTACGAGTCACATGGCAAAACGTAGATGAATAGAAATTGATTAATTTATAGGGGGACAAGCCTAAGCTATAGGTATAGCTTTTATAATTAATAAGTCTCTGTGTCAATTTTTTGTGAACTGGCAGCCTATAGAAAAATTTGTCTGCAAATATATATGATTTTTTTAATTTCCATAAAGGGGGGTGTTACCACACATTTCCTATTAAAGAAGATATTGAGTTTAGAATTGTTGAGATTTAACATGAAATAATATAAAGCAATAGATAAACCATAAGTTCATAGGTATTTAATAAGAACCCATGTGATAATGTTAGTAGAAATTTTTGGGGAAAGTAGTGAATAGCACTAACAAAAGTGTGTCATATTTGCAAGATAAATTATCATCATATCATTAAAAGTTATTCATGGAATATCCACAAATATTTCTAATACATGAGATCATGTGAACATAATAAAATATGTACATATATACCCATATAAAATAAGTGTCCAGGCAGAAATTGAGATGATAAAAATATCAATAATTTGAATATTATTTTTAGTATCATGTTTTCTATTAAAAGGAAAACATAAAACGTTATTTGTGCAGAAAACAGGTATTTGTGCAGTAAAATTATATGAATGAATGTTAGCAAAATATACATAAATACAGTGTTAGAGAAATTACAGTTAGACAAAAATTCTCTTTAAAGATAAGTAAGAGCCAAAAAGTGAAATTGAGGGAAAAAATGATGTCTATCCCAAAGAGAATTAGTCCCAAAGGGGTGCATAGCATGGTGACCCTAACAATTAAATTTAGTTTATATCTCTCCCTCAAGGGAGTTGGAATAATGATGAACTGATCCATCTAGGGCTAGGGTCAAGCTCTGATGACCACTTCTGTGTTTTGTGGATGATGTTATAGAAGCTGGAGATGGGAACAACAAACTGCTCTCTTGTTCCCATGCTGGCCTGAGGGATCCTCTTGTTTTTGGTCTACAGTCTTCATGTCAAGTATGGAGCTATGGATGTGTCACCATTGTACTCATGTCCACTTGACATTTTGAGGATTTTCACTGAGAATTCTCAAGACTTTGGGGTGAGTCATCTACCCTGAAGTATAAGTGTCCATCTTCAGACTCTAATTTCAAAATCCATTAATGTCTGGATGAGTTCCAGTCCTTTTAGGGTACAGGATAGGTGGAGGAGACACAGTGTGTCTTGATTATCAGCTCATGATTGCATATGAAGTTGGGAGGGAAAAGTAGACAGGGAATAGGGATAAAATTAGAGAGGAGGGATTGGGGGCGTATTTTGTCAAAACATATATTATGTGTGCATAAAATTCTCAAATAATATTGAAAAGATAAGAGCACAGATAGATAGTCAATAATTGTCATTTTTAATGTTATGACTATAAATTAAAAATTGTCTTAAAATGTAAGGTATAAGTTATTACCTTAACATTTAATAACATGCCTATTTTTATTATATACAAAATAAGATTACCTAGACTTTTGAATGCTATTATTTATTGGTATTGTATCTTGCTTCATCCTATAAAGGAAAATTAATATAAATATTTGATAAACACATAGCTATCATTTTACATGCAGTATGATCTTTATAAAAGCATGACATTAAAAATTAAAATAAAAATTGGAAAACACACACACACACACACACACACACACACACACACACACACACACATATATATATATATATATATATATATATATATATAAAGAGAGGAAAGGAAAAAATAACAAACAGCAGGACAATAAGAACAGAGCAAAACAGAGCCTCCTGCTAAGTTGGTACTGGGTAATAAATAAAGAAGGAATAAAAGTGAAGCAAAGAGGATTGAATGGGGTACAGAGTCTGAATGAAGTTTCTTGCCAGCCTACTGGTTTAAGCCTGGACTACAGGTGTTCCTTCACAGATTTTCAGGTGCAGTCACAGCCCTGGACAGCCTCTGTGAGGTCAGAGCCAACAGACCTTATGTTGGGTTGTACATAGTGGTCTTACCCTGGGATAGGCCTTCCCAACGTCTGTCTTCTGTAATGGGAACCTGTGTCTGAAAGCACTGCAGGTTAGTAGACTCCAGGCTAAGCTAAGGAGTTTTAAGGGTTTGTTAGTGTGTGCTTTGATAGCAGGCTCAGTGCCAAGTGTGCATGTTGTGTGTTCAGAATCAGGGTTACAGTGAAGTTGCCCAACACAATACAAGTTAACACTACCAGAGGTACTGTGGATACATCATACATTGGAATTTGAATTAAAAATGACTTGAATTTTTGTCACTGTGCATTTAGAAGAAGTTTACTACAGCCAAACTTTGCATGAGTCCCACATTCAGTTACGTGACTTCACGCAAGCTGCAAGCCACAGTTAAGAAACTGGATCTGGATTTAATTTAATCTAAAACAGTTGTCTCTGATTGACACAAAATAACTGAAATCTTTAAAATCTCAGTGGTAGAACTGACCATGAAATTGTGTTTGGAAAAATATCCCACCTTTCCTACCTAGACTCCCTACATTGTTAAACAGTCTTTGCGGATGACAAGAAGACTGATACAATGAGATTCTCGTTGCACATTTATGTTCATCATTCTTATCTGTCTTTCCTTGAACATAGGAGAGAAGATTCAGAGGCTGAGATCTTTAATCACACCTAAAATTCCCTGAGGATAGCACATATATCCATGTCTACAATGCTATTTACATTCGTGTTACTAAAAAGTTTTAAATGTATTTTTAATGAAGAGTAATTTCAACATATGTATTTTTAATTAGTTCAGAATTTAATAAGGTTTAAAGTATTTTTAAAAATCTGTAGAATCAGACACAACAGCAGCATTCAACATAAATAACTACTCATACTTGAACTGATAATAGTTGCTTGACTTCTTGTAGGGTCTCTGAAACTTTCACAGCCAGTCGAGTGACTATCTGTAGGAGGCAAGAAGGCAGTTTGGTTCAACACAACCAAGAAACCAGTGTTGGTTCAAACTTTGACATTTTAATCTAAGTGGTTTATTTTAGGCATATCTAAATATATCACAACTTGTAAAAACATTTCTGCTGAAAACTCAAACGTGTACACAATAAAATATACATGAATCTCTTTGAGGTAAAACAAAGTAAGCTAAATCAATATCAGATGTGTGTACATCCAAGCTCTTTGTAAGGTACACGTGATGTGGCAACTTCCATAAAGATAGGTTCCAAGGTCAGGTCTCTGGCCACAAAGATAGAGAAATGATCACCTGGTTAGAATGCAAGTTCGATCTCAGTCTTCTGGGAAGATGATAGGCGTTGAATTCCTTCCCTTGACTGAACAACCCTGTGAGCTAACATTCCAAGTGGTTCAGAGTGTATGTTTGTGAACACAAGGGCCTCCGTGCCTCCTACAACTCCAAGGTACAATTTTTCTTAATTCCTCCTTGTCTTCTTTCATACCTTGTCCTGTCTCTCTTGATAGTTCATCTGTTGTTGAACTATCCTTCAGTATTGACTTACTCCTGGGATCATTTTACAGCTGATGTTTTTCTGTTCATCCTGTCTCCATTGAGGATCTCATCTAGCTATCATGATGGTTTTCTCCAAATAGGATTTTACACTCAAACTCCAAATTGACATTTCTTAAGCAAATACTCACATCTCCATTATATATCTAATAAACACATTAATGTGTGATTAAGTGGGCTTCTGACACAACTTCCTCACATCAAGTTTAACGGTAGCTATCCCTAAAGTATTCTTTCATATATTTAAGTTTTCTGACATACATGTGCAAGTTTGAAAACAATGATTAACATCTATCATCATAGACTAGGTAATTTATAAAGAATAGAGATCCATTTAGCTCACAGTTCTGGAGGCTGGGAAGTCTAATGTCAAGAATTCTATAGATTCTCAAGGTGTCATAGAGCATCACTTAACAAGAGGTGTGAACTATAAGGCAGAGATATTATGGATTTTTTGCTACCCAGGATAGATCATTAACTTGTTAATTCAAGTATAGATTAATCCATTCGTCAAGACAGAGTCTTAAAGATCCCACCTGTTAAAACCCCACAAAGGGGTTAATACCAGCTCTGGTGGGAGGGGGCTTTTAAATCACAGTACACACAAACACATGCACACTAACATACACAAATACATGTGAATTGCATACCTTCCTTGAAAAACAATCTCATTATGTAGTATAAATGAAAGCAGGCTACCACCATGAGATAATTTATAGGAAGAAAATCTTATATATATACAATTAAAATATAATGTAAAACAACTTCTAATTTTTGCTTAGAAGTAAAAATGATTCCTTTATCTTCAAGATACAATATCAAATAGCCACATGAACTTCAAACTTCAGATTCTCTTGCCTCCATGCACCACAATGGCCATTCTCATGTCACTTATTTTAAAAATTTGTCATATTTTTGGATTATTAGAGACAGTAAAAGAAAGTAAGTAGAGGAAAGTATAAAACAAGAGATGAACTATGGTATGGTAGAGTAAGACTCTTGAGAAGGACAGAGAAAGGCTAACCGTGACAGAAAAGAAAATATCAGTGAATCCCAGAGCTTAACTATCCCCTCTGCATTATTGGGTTTGCACCATGATTTTGATACAACAAATCAGTGGAAATTTTCCAACATAAACCCACTTTATTTCTGTGAAACATTGGGTTAAAATGAACAGAGCCTGGGGAAAGATAACTGTCCATGTCAAGTGGCCATCTTCAAGCCACCCACACAGCATCATGAAGAGCACACACTGACATGTCATCATGATGATCACACAAAGCCTTGCCTGTTCATACTTGTGTGATCTGTTTCATGCCTCAAGATGCCCATTGTATTTCATTTCTTTCCAGACAGGCTCTTTGAAGCACTGGAGAGATCACTGGAAAATGAAAGCAAATAAAATATCTTCTTCACAGAGCTTATATCCCCCCCTTGGAAACAGGAGTGAATTGAAATGAAAAACTAACACATCTGTAAATGGAGTATATGATAAATTTATTTCTGTGGCTAAAATAAAGATATTTTAGATTTGATATCATATAATATTAATTTTCATAATTTACATATGATTAAGAGCAGGGGATATATTTCCTATTAATGATTAATGAATAAAGCACAAAATATAAAGAAAGTAATAAAATCCCATCTTAGATCACTCCAGGATGCACGAGGATATATTTTCTGTAATATAACTGAATGTTTTATACTAGAAACCTTCATGTTTTCTAAATACTAATATTTTTCAGTGTTTACATATTTACATGTCATCAAACATTAACATAAATTGAAAACTGTGTACTGAAAGCCTCACTCATGTAGATATCACATAGAATTGTCTGTCTCTTAAAACAATTATATAGGGTCTAAATTCTCTGGAGCAGATGGGTTTCATCCGATTACCTAGTCTTCCCATCTCAATTTCTGTTTCCCTTTTGCATACTTACTGAGTCTCCATTCCTGAAATATGTCTTCAGGTTCTGTATCTCTGTTTCTCAGGAGATGAGATGGAGAGGAGAAGGATACTGCTAAGTGTTACTTCTACATCAAAGGACTCAAAAGCCAGTCATTGCTGTGTATAAATGAGTAAGAGAATTTTGTAAAGCTTCCATGTGACAAAGACAAGTTTGGCAGAAATGACTGTGCTTTCAATGTTTGTAATTCTCTTAATAATGTAGGATTCAAATACAGCATCTAGGTCAGTGGTTCTCATCTTGTGGGTGGTGGCCCCCTTGGGGATCCATTGACTATTTCACAGGGGTTGCATATCTGTATATAAGATATTTACATTAGTATTCATAACAGTAGCTAAAGCAGAGTATGACATAGCAACTAAATAATTTTATGGTTGGGGGTTGTCACAACATGAGAACTTGTGTTAAAGGGCCACAGCAGTAGGAAGGTTGAGGACCACTGCTCTAAGCCACAGGATTGCTAATCGATCAGGCACTACACTTGGTTTTGCTTCACCTACTTGGTCACTGACTTGTCCATATGTAAGACACTGCTCTGTTCCTCCATTCACTCACAATGTCTTTTTAACCTGCTCACGAGTAAATGATTATATTTAAGAAACAACTGGAAAACAAGTAATAAAGTGATTAGCTGGAAAAATTGTTTGATTAATTACTGTAAAAACTTAAGATATTTATGCCTTACAAATATCATGATAAGGATCTGAAGAGGTGGCATAGTAAAGACAAAGCACGCTGAGCAAACATGAGTACTTGAGTTTGGATCCCCAGAACACATTTATCTCTGGTTATGAATGTGTCTTCCCACTGTGTTTCTCTTTTAAATATTATTTTCAGATTGACTTTTGTTATTCTAAGTCGTGTGTGTGTGTGTGTGTGTGTGTGTGTGTGTGTGTGTGTGTGTGTGTGAGTGTGTGTGTGTGTGTGTATGTGTGTGTACATGCATGTGAGTATGTATATATTAGTGCAGTTGCCCAGGGATGCTGGAGATATTAGCTTCCATGGAGCAGGAACTGCAGGCAGCTGTGCGCTGCACAGCATGTTTGCTGGAGACTGAACCCAGTCCTGCTCTCTACAAGAGCACTATTTGCTCTTAACCATTGAGACATGTGTCCAGAGAGATGCTCATCTACTATGTTTCTCTTACGTAAATGAAACTTGAACTTAAACTCACCAATCACTTTCAATATCCTTCACACATGTGCATTTTGATTTATTTCTTTGAACTCTAGTCTGCTTTGACATCAAGCATCTTCTTTCCCCAACACAATATTTCATTTTTAGGTCATTTCTACTTTCAAATGAGATGCTATCCCTGGGGGAAAATATACAAGGAAGAGTTGGAAATTTTTCTTTCCAAAAAAAAAAAGATCAAATTTTTCATAGTCATAAAAATTATGTAGCTTCTGAGGCAGGGAAATTTGAAAGGTACATCTAAATAATTTTATCATGAAGGTACAAATGTCATTCTTACCAAACCAGAAAGCTGCCAATGGGAAATTATGGTTATTTTGATAGTGGAGGCTGGAGGCTGCCTGTGAATTAATAATAGATTTAATTAAACTGTGAATTGAGACTTCCTTCCTGCCGGAGGTTTGCCTGAGCACTTTAAGATGTGACACATCACATCTGATTCTTTGCCAACCACAGAAGAGTTTGAACAAACACAGAATATATCTTTTAATATGTTGCCTTCTTTTCAACACCCTCTTTCCATACTTTTCCTTTTGCTGACCAATACTTCACTGTGTATTCCTTCTGTGGGGTAATCTTTCCTCACCATCTTTATTTACAAACATACACACATTCACAGCTACTATCAGCACAGGAGAAAACAGGCTTCCTTCCTGCTGTAATAAGAATGACCATCATGACCATCCCAGCACAGGGTCAGGTGACAGGCTCAGGCAAGAAATTCCATCTCAGTATCTACTGATGCTTTTTTGTTGCTGTTGCTACTGGACCCCTATGGGATTGCACAAAGCTTCTAAAGGGGGCACATTACTCCAGGAAGTTGCTTTGTGAACGGAAAAGGTTTCCATTCATCTCCTCATCCTCCAATCCCTGGAGACACCTGCAGTATCTCATTCCTTGATCAGGTTTTGTGTTTCTGGGAGGGAGGTGAATAGGGCTAGTAGAGATCAAAATTTGTAATTGAATGTCAAAACCTGGAAGATATTTTCTCTGATTGTATTTCATAAACTGTGAAATAATTGCAGATGAACTCAAAGTAGAATTACATTGGGCAAAATGAAGACATTCCTGTTATCTCTGGTCTACAGATTCCAAAGGCTATAAAAACATACATGCTTGAAGGGTATATTGTTTCTGAAATATGCATTTGTTTTCTGATATCAGCTATCCTGAAATGTGTGTGTGTGTGTGTGTGTGTGTGTGTGTGTGTGTGTGTGTGTGTGTGTGTGTCTGTTATGGAGAGTACCTTTAGGCATAAATAAGCACACTTCCTGAAGTCCCTCAGCTTTATGGTGATGTAACCAATCACTTTTGTGGTACAATCAATATTAAGGAGAATGATGATTGTCATGTTTCTACTTGATCATAGCTACTTTGCTTACCAATTCATTGTTCCTGCTAAAAATATCAAATTCAAGTAATGATCTATTGAAACGTCAATTTTTGCTTTTGCCGTATCTGTCAGTCCCCAAAGGAAAAACTCCAGCTATTCTGCTGTAACTCATAACACCTGAAGAGATTTTAGAGTTTTATCATCACCCTGGCCTTGCTAGATGTGCTGTATCCTTTTGCATTGCTCTTAACTTATGTACTGTAAGTGATGAGGCGGATGGCATTTGACAACAGTCCTTCAAACATTTAGTTTGTTCTTTCTGAATTATAGTGTCGTGACAGCCAAAGGGAGGTGGTGTAGAAGTAACAATGAAGGATTTTATCATGCTTTAGAGAATAGTTACTCTTACTGCAAGTTAACTAAATTTCGTTACAAATTATAGCCACTGTCATTGATGATTTAATAGTGAAATAATAATTATGTAAGTACAGACTCTTTATGAGGTAAATTACATATGGGTTCATTACATTCAGTTTTATTGTTGCCAACTGTGCGGTATTTGGCAAAAGGATATCCTCACCCTGTTCCTAAACTCTGACCCTCCATTCCTACACTGGATTAAAGAGATAGTTTAAGGACTGGGTTTTCCTTTAGCCATTCTCAAAGAACATTCACATCTGTTATATGAATTAAATAAAGGAAAAATGCTACAGAGAATAAGGGTGTTCAGAACACCCTCTTCTCACTCTTACTCTTTAAAAAATGTTTTCGGTTTTTTAACTGATATTGTAAGTGTAGTGTTTAAAAATCTTTGCACTGAATGTTGCATAGTAATTTCCTCTGCAATGAAACTTTCTGTCTTGGCGGGAAGCTCATTAAGGCCTAGGATGTTCTAATGCAGCAGTTTTCAACCTCCCTGTGCTGCAAACCTTTTATACAGTTCCTCATGTTGTGGTGATCCCCAACCATAAAATTATTTTGGTTGCTACTTCACAACTCCAATTTTGTTACTGTTATGAATTATAATGTGAATATGTATGAGGATAGAGGTTTGAGAACCACAGTTCAAAGTGAGAGAGTGCATTCCATTTTGCAGGGATACTCATAAACTAAGGAAGTAAATAACTCAAAAATACATTAAGCTTATCAGTTTCATTAGTCCCCATTCCTTTTACCCCTACCCCTACTGCAAGGGTGTAGAAGCAGTAAGGATTTCTAAGAGACACTCTCACACCAGCCCAGCTGCCAATCACACTAACTGGGCTACCTGGAAAGGACACTGTCCAACTTGGTGAGCTGCTTGCAGCCTGTGCAGTGTGCTCCAGGTTCCCAGCTTTTGTGAGATGTCATATGTGCAGAGGTGGGATTTTGGTGATGCAACTGTTTTTTGACTCATTCCTTCTCTGAAACAGTAACCAACTCATGCATATTCCTGTAAACAATCCCACATAAACTTGGTTCACCATGTTCAACGTTGGTTGCGTCCTTACTTTGGTCTGTCTTTGGCTCCTGATCTAGGATGAGTGGGATACATCCATATGTCCTATGATAGTTAATTTTGTTTGACAAATTGATTGCATCTGGAATACATCCATAGGCACATACCTGAATAGGTTTATTCAGATAATTAGTGGAAGGACTGATGAGAGAAAATGCTTAGTGCTTTCTGGTGCAGCACAGTACAAAAAGTTCTGACAAGAAAGCTTTTACCTGCTTGCCTTCACTCTTTTGCCAGTGACTGCAAATACTCTCTTGCTGCCAGTAACACTCTCACCATTTGATGACATTGGAAGCCAGACTTTCATCTTTCCAATGTGGGATAAAGACCAGTAGCACTTAGTTTATGCCAGCTGAGACTATGGAGTCATACTACCTTATGGTTTACACAGCTCCTAGATTCTCAGTATAGATAGCTGTTGTCAGACAACCAAGCCCATACCATGTAAGCCAATCTGATAAATTCCCTCATAAAACGTAGTCATTGTATCTGTCCATTCCTCTGGAGAATCCTGACTAATACAAGTGTTCATGTCAATTCTCTCTACATATCATATCTGTTATGGGCCAGAAATGATGGCTACAGGTAAGAGTTTACTTTGATTTTGAAAGAAACAGACACATATAGAATATAAACCCAAGAAAGTTGTAATCACAATTTGTGGACAAATAAACACTATAATTATTCCAAGAACACTTCAGCAGAACAGTCATCGCAGCTTTTGACACATTAGAAGCTCTTCCAACAATTAGCAGCATGACCTAAGATAATAATCCCTACAATTCTTCAGTTATAACAATAGATGTTTGTTGTGTGTCAGGTCCAACTTCTAATTCATAACTGAATGACTTAGTTGCCAGTCAGTAAAGATAACCAGAACAATCTTTATGAGATTGCCAATCATTCAATCTAATGCCTCCTTTTCATTCACGGAGAAACAGTGATTAGAAAGGCCAAGTGGCTACTCAAAACTTTCAAGCGGACTTTGTTTCACTTCTATAAATGAAGTGAGTTCTAGTTTGTTTTGTTTTCTTCCTCCCACTATTTCATTTGATGTTTCTAATAAATAATGGACTCAAACACAGAATGATTGCTTATCAAGTAAATATCAGTAACTTGCCAGTGAGAAATTTGGGTTAGCCAATATAACATATAATATGGTAGCTTCTGAGAAAATTCAATGAAGGACGACAGTCCAGGCCAGGTCCTTTGTGTTTCTCTCTTAATTTTATTGATTCCATTTGAGAATTTCATACATAGTTACATAATTTCCAGCCCTCTCTTTCTCTCTCCAACTCCTTTTGTGCACCATACTTCACACACACACACACACACACACGAGAGAGAGAGAGAGAGAGACAGAGACAGAGACAGAGACAGAGACACAGAGAGAGACAGAGAGAGAGAGTTATTTCTTCATTCATATATATTTTGAAGATAACTGAACTCTTCTCCTTATATAATTATACTCTTTGTATTTTCTTAGAAATGTTTACTTCTATAAAGGACTTATTTTCTAATAATGGTTCAATGGGTCATTATCATTCCTCTTCACTGATATCACAGTTCCAGCTTCTGTGTCTCATCGGATAAGGATAATAATCAAAGGGAAAGAGGGTATTGATTTAAGAGTGGAGGGTGTGGGAGGGTTTGGAAAGAGGGTAGTTGGGAGACACTGGAGGAGGAAAGGGAAGGAGGAAACAAAAACTTTTAAATCTTTGCTTATAGCACAATTTTCCAATGTCTGTCATCATGTGGTAATTCTATGTTCCTTGTCCTTTTAACCTTTCATTTCTAGGAGACCCAATCCCACATCAGAATTCCTGGTCCTCTGGTGCTTACAATCTTTTTGCTCCCCTCTTCTGAGATGGTATTAGCCTTACGTGCAGGAGTTGTAATGCAACTTTCTCCTTTGTGTCTGGGCTCCCCATCATCAATTGTTCTACAGAGAACAATTCTTTGAACAGTGGTGGGTTTCTGTGATTGTTTCTGTCTGCTTCAATGGGAAGCATCTTTGATTAGGACTGAGGGCTACAGTTACCTTAGGATATAAGCGTGCATATTTAGAATGTAGTTAGGAGTTATGCTTTGCTCATAAAATGGCCGTAACTGGTTCTCATCTCAAATCCATGGCCTTACTAGCTAGATATAGTTGGCTAGGTGTTTGGTTACAGGCATGGTTTTCTTCTCATTGAACAGGATCTAAGTTCAATTTAACATACATTTGATAAAAAATATTAAGAATTACCTGGTGCTCCTATAAATGTTCATATAACCAAAAGATGTTTCAGTAACAATGGGTCATCCAGTAGGGAACAAGAACCATTTGGCTCATGTCACCAGGAAGTGAGAAGTAACTTTACTTAGAAGAAAGCTATGGCTATCCCTATTTTGAAACAGAATTAATTACCATTGGCAGGTAAGAATTTATAGTAATTTTGAAATAACCATTTCAATTTGGATTTAGAACAACAAAACTTTGAAATCCAGAAGCCATCACATCTGCATCCTCACACTGAAGTGATATAAAAGCTGGCTGTGGAAACCACCCGGCTGCAGTCAGTCATGGCCTTCCTTGTGACAAAGAAAGTTTGACTTGGTAGTTGGAAACAAGATCCCAGAGTAAAAAACCATGAATGTCTAACAACTAAGGCTGAATTCCAGTAGCTAAATTGGTAACCTGTTACCAGATGAATTCTACAGAAACTAGCTGCTGCATCACAATGGTCACCTTAAAGGCAACCTCTATAGTGACTTTTCTTTCTTTTTCTTGTATTCTTTTTTAAAAATTTAAATTAGAAACAAGCTTCTTTTACATGTCAATCTCAGTTCCCTCTCCCTCCCCTCTTCCCTGGCCCCCACTGACCCCTTATCCCAACCCTTTTCTGTTCCCCAGGAAGGGTGAGGCCTTCCATGGGGAACCTCAAAATCTATCATATCATTTGGAGCAGGACCTAGACCCTCCCCAGTGTGTCTAGGCTGAGAGAGTATCCCTCTATGTGGAGAGGGCTCCCAAAGTTTATTTGTGCACTAAGTGTAAATACCTATCTACTACCAGTAGTAGTAGATGTATTACCCATAGTAGATAATCTACCCATAGATTATCCAGACCTCTAAACTGACTTTCTCATTCAGAGGGTCTTTAATTGTCCTACACTGGTTTCCCAGTTATTAGTCTGGGGTCTATGAGCTCCCCCTTGTTCAGGTCAGCTGTTTCTGTGGGTTTCTCCAGCCTGGTCTTGACCCCTTTGCTCATCACTTCTCCCTCTCTGCAACTGGATTCCAAATATTGTTTATAAATGTTTGTTTTCATTTAAATGGGGTTGGTTATAAATGGTAATGATCACAGTAAATCTCTTTTTAAAGGAAAAAGGGGGATATGGAGATGAATACTTTACATTGGTATGGATTTTCATTTATACAAATTTAAGGTCAATTTTGTGATATGCATAATTAAATACAGATTATATAGTCACCTATAATAGTCACAATGTACAGATAGGTTAGTTAGGTTTTCTACATATACAGAGATGTATTTGAGATAGATAGATATTCTTCAAACCTTTCAAAGACCTACAGAATACATAGCATTTAAATGGTTTAGGGTTTTTCTTGACAGTGAGACATAACTGCTCCTGGCACACCAATTATGGCAGAAAGGAGGATGGATATCGAAGAAACTCAGTATGGAGTTTGCCTTCAACATGGCAATATTAACCATTTGAGCAAGAAACTGCTCTTGCTGGACTGTTTGTTGCTGTATAAACTGGACATGCAGGACCCACAAGAAAGTTACAGCTAAACTTACAAAATAAGATGAACAGTCCTGAAGGGTTCCTGCTGAAATGGAGAAGTGTGACAGACACACTATGGCCTATGGGCTGAAGATGGATGCCCCAACACTACAGAGGAACTTTGCATGACTGTCCAGGTAGTGAGATGTCTTTGTCAATTCTAGAGTTTATATATTATCATTCCATGGTCTTTGATGGAGTTGAAGACAGATATGGTTATAGTTTTCTTCAGTTATAGAAGATAAATTGCCCTTCTTTTTATTTAGACAGAAAAGAGGAGATGATGGGAAATGTCCTTCTGTGTATGTTTATCTTATTGGTTGTTGAAAAAAGTACTGTTGTCCAATGAAGAAGCAAGTTAGGTGGGACTAGGAGTAGAGGAGGATTCTGGGAAAGGTGGGAAAGAGAAGTCTGGTGATCCAGGCAGGAAGTGACATAGCAGGCAGATTCAGAATTTAAGCAAGGCCAAGCAGGATGTCACTCTTTTGCTCTTCCTCTTCCTCCTGTTCTCTTCTGTGTTATTCTGGGCACCCACATGGCAGCAGGGCTCAGGCGGACAGAGTAAAGACTTACCTTACAGAATGGTACCAGATGTGGGGTTGGTGAATATCTTTTCCCATTTTGTGGGCTGCTGTTTTGTCTTGTTGACTGTGTCTTTTGCCTTACAGAAGCTTCTCAGTTTCAGGAGGTATAGTGGCTTCTATATATAAGCCACATCACATTTCAAGGCTGGAGCTGGTGTTGTGTAGATTGCAAGCCTATAGTAGACCACAGGCTATTTCATTAGCAGACACTAAGACTAGGAAACTGAACACTCAGATACTGAATCTGAGAAATCACAAAGAACTGCATCTTCCGTAATAAAGAAATGTATGTTCTGCATATTGTCACCACTGCCCCCTCCCCTCCGGGGGAGGTAGGCACTCCTGCAGAGGTGCAAGGTGACAAAAGAAAAGAAAAATGGGAAAAGAAATGAAATGTAGTCAGGTTTCAATATAATATGGCAATCAGATAAATCTTGAGGACACGTCAAGGGATTATGAAGATATTAAGTACATTTGAACAGAAAACACACACACACAAGTCTGTGTCTATATAAAGGACTATAGCAATCTGTAATTCCAATTGATGGACACACCATTTAAAACCCTACTCAACAAAAAACTTTTACAGTGGGACTGTAGTACTCTAAGAAGGGCTGGAACTCTATAGATTTTTTCCCCTAAACCTGCAAGATTTTGTTATTCTCTTAGTTAATACCATAGAGGAGAAGGGGCACCATGATTTCTTAAGGTAGGTCACAAGATGCTATGTTTTGGGACTTTACTGCTCTAGGATGTTTGTCTCTGTAACTCAGAGTAATCACAAAACACAGAAGTCACATGAAGATGTTTTATTTGAAAACTCACATGAGTACCAAGGAACAGTTCCCATATCCTCATATATAAATGAAGATGTCACCATATCCATCCAGCCATATCATTTATTCTCAGCCTTTGAGTCTTCCTGGCTGAGGCCCAAAGACAGATTTTTTTTCTTGTTATTGCTCTAATTTCTGATCCACAAAACTATAACTATAAAGAATTTTTTAAAAATGTTAAGTCTGTAGTGCCTTGTATAATAATAAATAATTTATAAATGCTAAAGTTATTTTCAAAAGCTAAATACCCAAACACTTTCAATTCTTTATTAATCAATTGAGATGCATATATATTTTTATTACAGGTTTAAATATTCTTAAAACGTATAATGTTAGTTTTTTCATAATTTGGAATCTTTTCTAAAATCTGACAGATGGTGATTAAAACATTTTGGCAATTTGTACATAATGATTGTATAAAAATACATCCAGATTGTCTTTAGCAAAATCTTGCATTGTGTTTTTTCATGTTCCTCTGTTTCTCTTAAATAATATTAAACTACAATAGCATGAAGTATTTTCAATGATTTGTTTTGGAGCCCTGAAGCTTTGTTAAATAGAACTAAATTGCAGTTACTTTCATCCTACTCACACTGTTACAGGTGTGAGGTTATTTTCTTGCTTATGAAATAGGGCCTGGCTGCACTCAGCACCTGGATCAGAGTGTTCACTGTCTGTATCACCAACACAACTCAAGTGTTGTTATAAATCTTAGGTCAACACCTTGTGCAGTTTATAAAAGTCACTTGTTAATTTGCTTTTAATGGTATAATTTTTTATAATAAAGGATGTTATAGATATAATTTTTAAAGCCATGAATTCTTTGGAGAAATAACCTTAATTTTTAGCTGAAATCTTTTGGTATGAATTAAAATGCTACATGTCTTGCTTTTGCAATAAGGGCATCCCTGTGTTGTATTCTGCTGATAAGAGAAGCAATGTTTTGCTTAGGTTCATGGAATTTTCTTAAATGAATAGATACTCACATATTGTCTTTTCTCTGCCTTCTGCTGAAGGGACATGGCTTCCATTCCAGCATCTACTTAATAATGTAGATGAAAATAAAGACCACAGGAAGGTAGCAAATTGGACCTCTGACCACTCTTGTAGTATCAACAGCAATACAACTTCCTGTGGCCTTCTTTAGATAAAGGGACTCACATTTCAGTCTTGCTTTCTGTTATCTGGAGTTTCTGTGTGAAGTACTTTCCTAGGGTTTCCACAACAAAACAACACAGAAATACATTTTCTTTTTGTGCAAAAGGCTGGAAATCTGAGATCCAGGTGGTTTCTCTTTCTGCAATGGCCAAGGATTGCCTGAACCTTCTCTTGGCCTTTTTGCTTTCAACTCATCTTAGCTGTTTCATTTTATAAAGACACCAGACTCTGTGAGTCTAAACTGAGGAATGAGAAAGGCATGACTGAAGAAGTAGGAGCAGTGGAATTGATAGATGGAGTGACTGGTGTCTATCCTATTGGAGCTCTCTGTCAGATTTGTATGTAATACCACTATCAGAAACAGATTTTGGCCATTAGGACAAATATATGTACTTTAATTGAAAAGATAATATGTACACTTAATTATTTTAAAATACTACAGAGTAAAGAAACCAAAGAGAAGAAAACAGATATTTTAGATCTCAAAAAACTGAATAAAAGGTCATCTAAACTAGATACTAGTAAGATCTAGATAAACAAAAAATGAGAATTAAAATACAAATTAGTTGAATTGAAGGGTAAATTTTTGAGAGAGTAATGGTGTTTAAGTGATTAAGGGCTAAGGCAAGAATAAGCCCCTAACTCTAGGAAACTATAACCTATCCCCACTTCTCACCCACTGTGGTGAAAATCCAGTGCTCAGTGTTTCAAAGCACTAGCCCATTTCTTACCTCATGCATTGGCACTGTGTGGTATGACTGGCTTTGTGGTGGTTCATCCCTGCCACTCGGAGTCTGAGCTTGTTTTCTGTTATTTACACCAGTCTTATGGCCAGATACCTGACAGAAACACTGTGAGATAAGAAATGCTTATATTGGACTGAGTTTCAGAAGTCTTGGTCTATCATTGCTGGAGATTCACTGCAGCCGAGGTTCTTCTCACAGTAACATAGTCAAGGAAGCATGGGAGTGAACCAGAACCAGGGGGACAAATAATCTACAAAGATTCACTCCTAGAAACCTACTTCTGCCATCCAGGACCCACTTCTCAAGTCTCCATAGTCTTCAAAATAGCAGCACCATAAGCTAGAGTTTAATACTGAAAATAGAGCCACGGGTAAAATTCCATGCTCAACTATAAACGTCTATACCTTTTCTCCAAGTCATGTCATCTTGATAAAGTCTCTCCTTCCCTAAGCACAAGAAGGAATTTGACTGGCATCAGCCCTTTGTCATTTTCTAATAAGGATTTCCTGTACTGTGTACTGTGCATGTATGTTCTTTTAAAGTTTTCTTTATGCATGTAAATGTTTATTATGATGTGTCTTTGCCTGTATATAAAGTCCTTGATTATACAGTTAAAAAATCATGCTGCTGTGTTTCCTGACTCTCTCTTATCTCAGATAGTGCAGAATGTAAAAGACAGTGAAAACTTTGTTATATGTGCCCATGACAGAGATGGTAGCAAACTGCTTATTTGGAAAATTCAGTAAAGCAAGCAAAGGCAAGTATCAGAAGTTTTTTATAGCATTGTGATGACAATGGTTTCTGAATAAACACAGAAGGAAAAAGTTCTCAACTCCCCTCTTTTGAGTTTATGAAAATGCACATTTTCAGCCACTGTAAATTCTATTACTTAAATCTCTTTGCTGCCAATTTCATTAGACTTCTGTACAGCAGATACCACTGAAGTCATTGAAATTCTTTGAAAAAAGTGTTTGGATCAAGCAAAACAAATTAAAAAATGTTTAATTTCCCCATGGATGATCATTGCTAGTAAAACTAAGAAAATCTGAGCCTCTCAGGAGAAGCAACTTCCCTGTCATACTTGGAGCCCCTTTCTTCATGGATTTCCTATGAAGAACGTTCCAAATTATATGCTACAGAACAGGGGTAACTGTGACAGAGTGAGCAAGTGTCTTTTTGCCTCAGTTTCCTTGGTCTGTGGAGAAAGAGATGAAAATACCATGGTCAATAAGAACTAAGTGAAACAAAACAAAATAATTGAACACATCCTTGCATAAATAAGGATGGTCCATTGGTACAAGTCATTCCATCCCAAAGGGAAAAATACATTTTAAACATGGCTTTGTTGAACAAAGAGACCTGAATTCTCTTGCTACTTCTAGGGGTGCAAATGAAATCAAATAAAAAGACTGAAAAAGAAGCCAGTCACATTAAGAGATGATATGTAATCTGTAAGGTAAAGATATATTTTATTAGATAAATGCCAGCCAAACGCAAGCCAAAGCATGCTAGGGGCAGCAAGGCAGGGGAGGCTAAAGAGAATGGGCCCCATGTGCTGTGTCTGTCCCTTTAAACCCTATCCCGCATCACCCTGACATCACCTAGATAAGCCCTAATGGGCATGGTCAGGCACACCTGTAGCCAATTTCTAGCAGGCGTGGCTTACAGCGTCCCCTACAAAGTCATGTTTGGTCTTAGGCCAAGTGGTCAAGGGATGATGAAGATAATAGTAGTTGGTGTGTTTGAGCAAGCACGACAACATGCAGATCTTGGACATTTATTTCCTTCTGTCAATTAAATTCACCCCATGAATAAAGCTTAGGTTTAGTTCTAAAGACTCTAAAGCAAACAGCATCCTTGTGGTGGTTTGGGTTTTCCTACTCCTTATATTGGATAGAAGTAATGGACATCCAGGGTTCTTCCTAAGTTAACTTAATACCTGCGTCAAATCCAAGGATCTTCTTAGCTGTGGGTGGTTTGGTTCAGTTTTCCATGAAGGTCTAAATTTCTACAGTTGGGACTAGAAGAACTGGAATAGATTCCTGAACTAATGTGCATTCTTCTGTATTTCAAGTCACGTTCTAATAAATTTGTTTTCCTTGGGACAACATTCCTCTATTGCATCTATAATTCTTTCCCTCTGATGAGTCTTCAGGGTATCAGAAATAACTGGGATGTGCTAGTGTTAACTCATCCTGCTGTGTGAGACAGATTGCTAAAGTTTTAATCATTTTGTAATCTGGTTGCTAAAATATTGGCAGCCTAAAGTGGGTCATGACAGAAATATTTCCCTCAAAGGAATTGTCAGCTGCTGTGGCACCTCAACTAACAGTGTGACTTGTCAGGAATATGTTCAAACATCTCCTTTCATATCTGGCTTTCCTTCCCAGAACACCTTCCCTTGAAATATGAAATGAAAATCAGTGTAAAATTAATTCACTCTCAAAAGGAAGACTACGTATTTTTGTACGTGCAATTAACCAAATGAAAAATCATTCTCTATTTGTGAAACCTACATGTGCTTGATTATATAGGTCTAGATTTGTAAATCTTGAAATATTATTTAGTAATTATTTTATATTATTTAGTATGCCTGAAAAATGAATTACTAATTCAATATTCTCATTTTTAAAAATGTAATCATCTTGCCTATAACCGAGTCATTAATTTTAAGTAAATCAAATATAAAAGATAAACAATGAATGTATTCAGAAATAATTTGGACTTATGAGAATTCAGTCAGTTCCTTGTTAATAAATAGTCTTCATTTTGAGCAATGTGTTTCAACCTTGTGTTAGATGATTAGAGTTTAGTGGTGAATGAAGTACTGGGTCAAATACATTCATACATTAATGAAGAAATTTTGGTTTCAAAACAAGTAGGTCAGAGAAATTTTGCCAACATTTGAAGGGTGCTAAGAATTTTCTCCAATCTTAAATTGTTCACTTTTGTCCATCCTCATATATTCTGCATCCATATTGCTCTGGAATTTCCCACACTATGGAGACACTGTAGGTATCATGGAGTGGTGTTGTTTAATACAGGAACTAGGACTTAGATGAAGAAGTTTAGTGAAGTTTTAAAAGACCAAGTTTGGATGGGTGAAAGATAGCAGCAACTCTAGGCTGAAACACTAAACGGAGTGGAGAAGTTATGCTTGGAGAGAAGTATAAAGTCATGGGTAACAGAGCCTGAATATTTCTGGGGTGTTTGTTTGGGACTCAATAACTTCCTGATAGTCATTTCTGCATTCATTTCAAATTTCCTGTTGAAGTTTTGCTTTGTCACCAATCCAGAGACAAATGGGGAAGGGATTTTGAGGAACATGACAAGATTAGATAAAGACTTGACCACACACAGTTCAGCACATCTTCCCAAGGGCTGGATTCACCAGTTCTTCCCTGTTTTACATAAAATACTCAGACTCTTGCCATTTCAATAATGGCTTGCATTTTTAAATCTACTTGTTTTGCATTACTAATACAATTTTATTGGTTTTCTATACTAGTTATATTAAAAACAGAATACATTGAATGCTGATGGTTATGTTGTGAATGTGTTCCCTTCAGAATTTATGAGCTTTATCACATTGTCTTGGCACAAGAGATGAAAGCTTTGGAAAGCCAGTTGCAAGTGCCCTATAAAAGGGATGCAAAGAACTATTCTAGGCCAATTTCTCTCCTCCATCCCTTCTGTCATATGAACAGACAGCCATCCCTCCCTCCAGAAGATATAGCAATAAGGTGTCATCTTGGAAAGTAGAGAGGGGACTCCTCATCAGACATTGAATCTCTTGATGGATTAAACTTCAATTTCCTAACATTCAGAAATGCATGAAATGAATATCTATTTTATTTATAAATACTCAGTCTTAAGTATTTTGTTATATATATTAGCCCAATTGGGTAAAATTTTTCTTTAAGAAATAGAAAAACAGTAACAACAGAAGATCAAGTTTGGCATGTGGTTTTTGAGCTATCAGCTCAAAGCCTGTGTCAATTGTGACTAGAACAGAGACACACTCCATATCAAACTGTCATTGACATCAGCTTAAGGAGGTACCTTCAGAGATCTTGGTCTAGGAAAAACCAAGGTTTGTGGCTTCAATGAAGAAAAGAATTTCAGGGTGAGCCAACATACAGTAGGAAAGCAGGGAGCTCAAGGAAAGAGTAAGTGCATCCAATAGCATGTGTGTGGGCTTTCCTAAGAAAGAGCTGCAACTTATTAAAAGACATCCTTTAAAACAGATTTTAAGTATGGAGGTTAAGAGAAGAGGCTCCGGGAAAGATTAAGACACTTCTAGCTGTGGGCATGGGCTTCTCAAGGTGGAGGAGCAGGGGTTGCAATTTATGAAAGGATGTTTTTAACCTAGATTTTAAGTACAGGTATGTACTCACTCATATATGGATTTTATACATAGAGTAAAGAATTATCAGCCTACAATCTACACTGCCAGAGAAGCTAGGAAACAAGGACCCTAAGAGAGACCTACATAGTCCCCCGGAGAAGGGGAAAGGGACAAGATCTCCTGAGCTAATTGGGAGCATGGGGGAGGAGAGAGGGAGTTAGGAGAAAGAGGAGAAGAGGAGGGGAGAGGAGGACATAAGGGAGCAGGAAGGTTGAGCTGGGGGAAGAATAGAGGAGAGCAAGATAACAGATACCATAATAGAGGGAGCTGTTATAGGTTTAAAGAGAAATCTGGCACTTGAGGAAAGGCCAGAGATCTACAAGGTTGACCCCAACTAACAATCTAAACAATAGTGGAGAGACTACCTTAAATGCCCTTCTTTGATAATGAGATTGATGTCTATGTTATAAGCCATCCTAGAGCCTTCATCCAGTAGCTGATGGAACAGAAGCAGACACTGAGCTGAACTCCTGGAATCCAGATACAGAGAGGGAGGAGTGATGAGCAAAGTGGTCAAGACCAGGCTGGAGAAACCCACAGAAACAGCTGACCAGAACAAGTGGAAGCTCATGGACCCCAGACTGATAGCTGGGAAACCAGCATGGGACTGTTACAGACCCCCTGAATGTGGGTCTGTTTGGAGTTCTGGACAATGTATGGGGCCTCTGGTAGTGGATCAGAATTTACCCCTAGTACCCTAGAAGACCTTGAGAGCCCTCTTTACATAGAGGAATACTCTCTCAGCCTAGACACAAGGGGAAGAGTCTAGGCCCTGCTCCAAATGATATGACAGACTTTGAAGATTCCCCCAGGAAAGGCCTCACCTCCCTGGGGAGCAGAAAGGGGATGAGATAGGGGGTTGGTATTGAGCAGGGGAGGAAGGGAGGGAGAGGGAACTGGGATTGACATGTAAAACAAGCTTGTTTCTAATTTAAATAAAAAAGAAAAAAAGGAAACAGATCTTCTGGGAACAAATAAAACCTGCTCCTCAAGTGTGTATGTCAGCTTCTCAAGGGAGAGTAGCAATTATTAATAAGTAGCCTAGCAATAGCCATGCACACCATTTTGTATTGATTTTTTGTGGCTGTCAAGTTGTACCTAAAATGTTTCCTCAAAAACTTTTCTTTCCTCTCTTTTTGATAAGTGAGATCATAGGGTGGCCCTGGGCTACCTCTGGTAAAACTTGAAGTTCATAAGGTAGATCCAGGGTGACTGGGATTGCATAGGGAATTAGGACATGTCCTTTTACCATAAAGAGTTTCTGGTGGGATTCCTAGAAAACTTCAGGCAACAGCCTGGGAAGTATAAAGGCATTAAGTAAATGTTAATTGTGCTAGAATGCTTTATTCTCATCTGGTAAGAGAGACTTCAGAATGGGGTGAGGGTGGGGCTCCTTTTCTTTTTATGTCTCTATAGTTTCTCTTGTCTTTTTATTCTGTCTGATGTGTGCTGATGGTAATTGGCCTCCTCATGCAAGTAACAGGCCTCAAAAACAACTTCCTAGAACATTAGTATCAGAAAAAAATTGTGTAATCACAATAAGTCAAAATAAGGCCACATTGAAATCTAATACATAATAAAAGTTGTGAATAATATACAGATTTAATAGCTGACATTCTCACTTCTCATATCCTGACTCATGCTATAGAACCACCAAAGTAGTTGTATCCAAGTGAGTATTAGTCTTTCTCTAGTCTTCTCACTTTCTAGATAAAAATTACTATGGCATTCAATGTTACAGTTACCCCTGTTGACTGACATCATTCAACTCAAGCAAATTCTCTCTTTATTGAACCTACTTCTAACTACCTAAAACACAGTCTTATAATTTCTTTCTATGCCTTACTGAAGCCATACATGAACACCTTTAGTATATGTTTTCTATCGTTTCAACTAGTCCATGAATCCAACTCTGTTCAATCATTCCAATACACACATGCTCAACTGGGTTTGACTGATGACTACTGATGTTATGTATTGCCTAAAACAATCTGGAATATCTACATATTTGAGAAACACTGCTCTGTGACATTTCATATGGACATATCTCTGACAAAGGCCATAAATTATGTGAGAACTTCCTCCTTCCGTTGCATTTGATTTTCTAGGTATTAAGTCTATATCATTATAGACAACTTAAGCATTTCTCCTCTTGCATCCTTATTATGTATTTCAGCATGAATAGTCTTATGCATCATGACCTTATAGTTATGTTCTTCCCTTAGTTCACAGCTCTAATCCTTTTATCTAATTCATTCATCTGAATGATTACATTATTGTCATGAGATTGCTTTCATTTTTATACCACAGCTGTCACTGTTTTCCTTAAATACAATGCTGATTGTGTCACTTTTATTTTGAAAAATAAATTACTAACAGTTTCACTTAAGCCCTGCCAATGATTTCAACACTCTTGCTTGCTGCCTTCACTTCAGGTCTGTGTGGGCTGAGCTGTGTACCATGACGATTGTAGAATTATTTTACATGGATGTTATAGCAAACACAGCAACTTGAACCAAAGGAGCCCTTTAAATAAAGAAATGTGTGTGGATCAGCAATCTTGAAAACCATTCACTGTGTGATCCCGACTTAGTTACTCATTTTCTCTGTGCTTCACTTCCAAATGATTTATTATTATTATTATTATTATTATTATTATTATTATTATTATTATTATTATTGTAGACAGGGCTTTATGTAGCTCAAGGTAGGCTTAAATTTTATATGTAGCCAAGGATGACCTTGACCTTCTAATCCTTCTGTTTGTACCTCCGAACTGCTGGGGTTACATTTGTGCAGTCATTCCTAGTTTGTGAGATGCTGGTGATCAAATCCAGGTCTTTGTCATACCAGGTAATTATTCTATCAGCTGGGCCACAACTCCAGCTCTCTCATCTATAAGTTGGAGTAATGATTAGCAAGTATCTTAGAATGCTGTGAACTATAAATTTGCTACAATTTAAATATCAAGACTAATATTTGGACTACAATGAATATATTCAGTGATAGTCACTATTATTGCTATCATCACTACTTCACATATATGGGATTAAGGCACAGAATCCAACTACGTGTAAAACTTAGATATTTCTCTAAATTATCTTTTTTCTCCGATATGTCAGAATTATTTCGTTGTTGTTGCTGTTAAATAAGTGTTATGCCTGGTGAAGTGTCTTGGACTAAGTGATAATTTAACTCAAGCCCACACTTCCTTGTGGAGGTATAATAGAGTATATGTCTTCTGTAAAGTTTTCACCTACCCTTGTGGTGCAGGTTACAAACTGTATGGTTGATCTGTATATCTTATAGTTCTAATATCCATGATGGCTATGGGAGAATGTAGTAAATTTATAAGTGACTTTTAAAACATTGGGATTATTCCCAGTGACTTGTGGATAATATTATACAATGTGAAGCTGAGAATCAGGGTAAAGCTCAAGACATCTCGTGTACTAATACAGAAGATTTATATAATTTCATGATATTTTTTCAAAAAATCAAGTGTGCATTTGAAATTATTTTTTACCTTTATCAATGTCCATGAATTCCTTTATCTACACATACTATATACCTTAAGACAATATCTCAGTTCCTTTCCAATGCTCATGTGTGTTTCAACCCTCAAGACTTTATTTGACTGAGTGTGTGTGGGACAGTGTGGGTGAGTATGTGGGTGTGTGGGTACGTGTGAGCACTGGTGTGTGTGCACACATGCTTAATTACTTAATGCAGATATGTTTTACTTGCGGAAGCTGTGTAGTGGCAGCACCATGGACAGAACTCATGGAGGTAGAAGATCTATTCAGAAGTGGACTTGTTGCTATTGAAGTGTTTTGCTTTGATTAGGTAAAAGCCCACCATGCTGACTGGAGATTCTTTAGGCTTTATCTTCAATTTGGAGTTACTTTATCTCTTATCCATACTTAGCAAACAATCTCAGAACCCCTTGGAGTCATCCTCACCGCAACTGAGTAGTAAAACTACTCTCTGTGTAAGATGAAGCAAGCAATATATCCAAGATGGGGAGATCTCAGGAGTAGCATCACAGAACCGATGAAGATTGCAAAGCTGAATTTCTTCAAGGAGAACTTAAAAAATCAACTATAGAATTTAGTTGTACTAACTGTAATCTAGTCATGCCTTTTACTCACACAGGATAGCATTTATTAAACATCATGGGGCAGTTTAGACTGTAGGATTCTCCTCAGACTGTCTTCCCATTGTAGGACAGGTAGATATGAAGGTTGTGGCCAGGACAGCAGCAGCAGCTGAGCCTTTTCTTGTCACTCCTGTGAATTCAAGTCAGACAATCCCATAGCTAGAGCTTGACTCCTACTTACTCAGCTTCAGTATAACCTCAAGGACCTGCATTTCCTAATAGGTTTTCTCTCTCAAGCTCCTATACATCTTTATTTCTGGCAAAAAGAGAAGTCTTCACAAAGTAGGGAATTAAAAAGGGTGCACATTGCACGTCAAGAATCCAGTAACAATGGTAATCTACTGTGCACCATTTATACTTTTTTAGTATTTGTAGTAACATGGCAATATAGTAAATCAGAGAGTTGCATTTTGGTTCTTTGCAGACCAAATTCAGAGAATATACTCTTAACAGTTAGGCCATGTTAGGCCACGTTCTCCCCTCTCCACAGAAAGTGCAGTGATAAAGCTAGAAGCTTGCTGTCAGCTTAGAAAGACTTCAGGTCAATGAGGCAAGGTCAGAAGTGTGTGACCCCAAATTCTACCCCATTCCTGCCTATCTAGAGAAGTAGATGAAAACAACAGACAGGTGACCCCATGGGTGACATGTGACTGACCCTCAGCATGTACAAGATTAAACTCTGATTAAGCATGCCTCTGAAGGAAACAACACAAAGAGGGTAAAACTAAAGAACATTGAAGTTCTTTCTGACTGCTAATCTTTCCTCTGTGCCAAGCTGAGTATATCAATTTATTTTAATATCATGTCTAGGTCTTTGCTTCTTAAGGGACTATGTGGAGATAAATATCAGTGCTTTTTTATCATTTTTTATTTGAATTACAAACAAGATTGAATTACATGACAATCCCAGTTCCCTTATCAGTGCTTTTTTGTAAGAGTAGCAGACTATTCCAGAGTGACAGCAAACTTTGAAATGAAAATCCAGGGATCTAATAAGTCTAGAGGTTCTGTGTGAACATCTATGCCAAAGTGGAAATGTTGCAGTCTATTTATCTCCTGTGTGTGTGAAATAAAAAAGCTTTGTGAGCTCTTTGCTGAATGGCTTCCTGATACCAAGGAAGTTTTCCTTTTGATCCTTTGCTTCCTTCAGCATCAGTTCTGGGAACCAGCAATACTGTTGGTAATTGTTGTTTTCAGTTTTGATGACTTAGGTGCATTAGTGAAAGTACTTATATTTCTTTTCTTGGAAAGCCAGATGCAAGATAAATTTATGCTAAATGATGAACACAAAAATATTCCACAGCAGTTTAGAAATGCAGAGAATTGTTTCAACAAGCAGACTAGAGTGTTTAGAGACAAACTGTAACAAGATAGTACTTCTTGGAAGGAACATCAAAATCAATAGGGCAGCCAGACAAGCTGGGACACCTGAAGCCTCAGTCCTTGGGAAGCTAAGGCAAGTGAGAACTCAGTTCAAAAGCTGGCCTGGCTGCTCAGTAAGTTCAAGGCTAGCTGGGCTACAAAGTGAGCCTGTGTCTCAGAGTTTTTAAAAAATGAGGAGCTCTGCTGCCTAAATATTTACAAGTGGGTTAAAAACAAGTATTTCTATTGATGTAAACATTTACTATTGTCACAAATGAGATTCATATATATGTGTTCTCTTTGTGTGTCTAGGAGGTTAGCCTTAGCCATCCTACATAGAAACTTACCCAAGGCTTCTTATAGCATTTTTCCTGTCTACTGCAATCAGTTTGGTTTAACTTCAGCAAAAAGTCACTCATCAACTCCCTCACTCATTAGCTAACTAACTACCTAACTTCCTAACTAACCAAACAAACAGACAAATGAAGAATAAACACCCCTGTAGACTCAGTGATTCTGGTTTTAAAATTCTAGAGTCAATACCACTCATATGCAAAGCTCAGCTAATGACAGTCTTATCAAAGACAAAGTAATTTTATTTTCAAGTTCTAAGTGATACATGACAACTTATGTCTGAATGATATCATTTTATATTAGACATATTTAATATCAATATTTAATGCTGATAATACAAACTTTACAGAATCTTTAGGTATGTAGCTGTTTAATCTAACTCCTAAGATGTTAGAGAAATAGATTTTTGTTTAATATCTTGCAAGAAGCCAATCTTTCTTAGATCTTGGAATCAGCTTGAGGTTCAGGCTTTTTTTCACTAACCTGTCATACTAACTTTCCTCTCTGAATTTTCTGAATACTGGGACTCAAAATTCAATCAAACTCAGTGTTTTCAACTTATTTCAAGTGAAATGCAATTTTTAAATGTTCCTTATTCCTCTACTGACACACAAAGACCAAATTAATGCTGAATATTAATTTAAGTTACCGAGCAATGTTTAGTATTTCATTTTTTTCCTTTTCTTCTCATACCTTGTCCATATTTTCTTAGAATCAATTCCAGAAATTGTCCATGAGTTGCACTTGATCCTAACACACAATATACTCTGAACATTTAAAAGGAAGGCAGTTTATTTTACTGTTTTGATTATAATTTCTCTAACAATAATATTTCCTTATAATGAACTTTAAGTACTTTATTGTTTATATTTACATACCAATATGATTAGTACGGGTCTTCTATGAATGTATTAGCCATGACTATATTTTAATAAGCAATGGGGAACAGGTATTGCAAGATATTGCTTTTTAAGTATTTGTTCCTCAAGATATAGTATGTGTTATGTGATGAGAAATTGTATCTTGGTAAACATAAAATGCAAGCATGCCTCTCCCCTCTTGGCATAGAAAGATATCAACACTGCAAATACATAATACCAAATAATGTCACCAGAACTATAACACTGAGAATATTCTAGATAATACTTGGAATACCAGATTTGGGATTGTACTTTCAAGGTTTTATAATTTAATAATCAATTATTGTACTAAAGTCATTAATAATTCAAATATTTAACTGTGGTATTCCCAAAATATATTCACAGGACAATCACACTGTGATTTCAGTTCTTTAAAAAATGTTATCAGCTCTTATCTTCAAAGCCATGTGCTCTTCCCAATGCCTGACTATTACAGGTTACTTTAGGTACATTTGTAGAATAATCAATCAAGAGATAGAATATGAAGTAAGCCAGGTGTTGGCGGCACACGCCTTTAATCCTAGCACTCAGGAGGCAGAGGCAGGCAGATGTTTGTGAGTTCGAGGCCAGCCTGGTCTACAGAGCGATTTCCAGGACAGCATCCAAAACAATGCAGAGAAACCCTGTCTTGAAACACACCCCCCAAAGAATATGAGGTAAAAATAGCTTAAATTGAACATTCTAGCCTTACTTACTGAAGTTGCAATGTTATGTATGTTAGTATTCAGGACATTGCCATTCAGAGGCAGCATCATCTGTCTTAAGACATTCGTTCTTCATACTTCAACATAATAAAAGCAATACACAGCAAGTCGACAGCCAACATCAAATTAAATGGAGAGAAACTCAATGCAATTCCTCTAAAATCAGGAACAAGACAAGGCTGTCCACTATCTCCATGCCTTTTCAATATTGTCCTTGAAGTTCTAGCTAGAGCAATAAGACAACAAAAGGAGATCAAGGGAATACAAATCAGAAAGGAAGAAGTCAAACTCTCATTATTTGCAGATGATACGATAGTCTACATAAGTGACCCGAAAAACTCTACCAGGGTACTCATACAGCTGATAAACTCCTTCAGCGAAGTGGCAGGATACAAGATTAACTCAAAAAAATCTGTAGCCCTACTATACACGGATGACACATTGGTGGAGAAAGAAATCAGAGAAGCATCACCCTTTACAATTGCCACAAACAACATAAAATACCTTGGAGTAACACTAACCAAAAAAGTGAAAGACCTGTACCATAAGAATTTTGAGTCTTTAAAGAAAGAAATTAAAGAAGATAGCAGAAAATGGAAAGATGTCCCATGCTCTTGGATAGGCAGGATCAACATAGCAAAAATGGCAATCCTACCAAAAGCAATCTACAGATTCAATGCAATCCCCATCAAAATCCCAACATATTTCTTCACTGACCTTGGAAGAACAATTCTCAACATTATATGGAGAAACAAAAGGTCCAGGATAGCCAAAACATCCCTATACAATAAAGGAACTTCTGGAGGCATCACTATCCCTAACTTTAAGTTCTATTACAGAGCTACAGTCGTGAAAACAGCTTGGTATTGGCACAAAAATAGACAGGTAGACCAATGGAATAGAGTTGAAAACCCTGATATTAACCCACACACTTATGAACACCTGATTTTTGTCAAACAATCTAAATATATACGCTGGAACAAAGAGAACATCTTCAACAAATGGTGCTGACATAACTGGATGCAAACATGTAGAAGACTACAGATAGACCCAAGCCCCTCACCCTGCACAAAACTTAAGTAAAAATGGATCAAAGAACTCAACATAAACCCAGCCACACTGAACCTACTAGAAGATAAAGTGGGAAATACCCTTGAATTAATCTGTACAGGAGACTGCTTCCTGAACATAACACCAGTAGCACAGACACTGTGATCAACAAATAATAAATGGGACCTCCTGAAACTGAGAAGCTTCTGCAAGGCAAAGGACATAGTCAGCAAGACAAAACAACAGCCCTCAGACTGGGAAAAGATATTCACCAACCCCACATCTGACAGAGGACTGATCTCCAAAATATACAAAGAACTCAAGAAGCTATTCTCCAAAACACCAAACAATCTAATTAAAATGGGGTACAGAACTAAATAGACAATTCTAAATAGAGGAATCTAAAATGCCTGAAAGACACATAAGAAAGTTCTCAACATCCTTAGCCATCCGGGAAATGCAAATCAAAACAACTCTGAGATACCATCTTACTCCAGTCAGAATGGCTAAAATAAAAAACACCAATGACAGTTTATGCTGGAGAGGATGCAGAGAAAGAGGAACACTCCTCCACTGCTGGTGGGAGTGCCAACTTGTACAGCCACTTTGGAAATCAGTATGGTGACTCCTCAAGAAAATGAGAATGAGTATACCACAAGATCCAGCAATTCCACTCCTAGGCATAAACCCCAAAGAAGCACATTCATACAGCAGGGACATCTGTTCAACCATAGCAGCATTATTTGTAATAGCCAGAAACTGGAAGCAGCCTAGATGCCCCTTAACCGATGAATGGATAGAGAAAATGTGGTACATTTCCACAGTGGAGTACTACTCAGCAGAAAAAAATAATGGAATCTTGAAATTTGCTGGAAAATGGTCAGAACTAGAAGTAACCATTCTGAGTGAGGTAACCAAAAAAGACAAACATGATAAGCACTCACTCATATGTGGACCTGCTTTATGATACATAGTAGTGACCATGCTTTATCAGAGCTGTCTGCTCAGAATGGTTTCCTTCTAGATGATGATTGAGAAGCTAACCTAAAAAAAATGGTGCCAGTTACCACAAGAGTAACAGTAACTTTGGAAAAAAGTATCCCAATTTACCGTGTTGAGTTGGCATTGTACAGAAATTAACAGCCATATTGGTCTAGAAATGTTGAACTTAATTTTTTTCCCATTTGTACAGGGGGAACACACTGTATTAAATATGTAAGGTCTTATCTATGTGGGTTTGATTACAAAAACTAATGAAGTATTCTCTAAGTAAAAGAAAACATTTGTTCTTGTCCCATCAATAGTGTCTCAGATATAGTCTTAGCTAATGACTTCAACACATGGAGCAGCTTTATGTTTTATGTTCCCCACAAAAATGATTTATCACATCCATGACAAACATCCTTACATATTCTCACCACACTGTAAATTCATTGAGAATGAAATACCACTGAGGTATAAAAGTATTGGGTATTTGTTCAGTATTTAGATTATATCTCGAAATGCAAAGAGTATAACTTGAGAATTTTAGAAGACCTGGTAAAATATTTCTGTACTAACTTTGAGGAAAATAGAAAATATAAGAAAATTTTACATTTTATAATATTATTTTGGAAACTTTAAGCCCTTGGAATTAATTTTATTTTATTGATACTGACTTCTAGAAAACCTGGATTTGTGTAGAAATTGATATTTGCTGTATATTTAGAGTTTGTAAAGAATGGAGTATTAAAGATTTTTTCCCATTTGCTAAACCATAAAAGTGACCTAAACATACTCTTTTTTAAATATACAAAAGGACCCTTGTTAGTTATTTCTCTAACATCAATAATCATTGCCCAATTGCCTTTTTAAATTTAGACTTCCTTTGAAATTTATTGAACATATATTTAAGTTCAATATTATCTATCCTCTGTTGTGCCATTCTCCTTAGCTTAAAAACCAAGTATTTGTGTTCCTGTGGTTGAGGTCAAGAAATGTTCCCTTCACTTTAAGGACATGATGCATTAGTTGTATTAGTAGAAGCATAAAAGGAACAGGAACTTAATATCAGAAGATGGAAAACAAACTACCAAGCAAATGGAAAACATAACCAAGTGAGCATAGCTATTCTTACATCAGACAAATCAAACCTTAAAACAGAAGTAATTAGAAGAGATAAAAAGAGACAGTGCACATTAGTAAAAGCAATGACTCATCAAGAACATATACCAATGCTGTCTGTTGAGAGCTGGACTGATTAACAAAGGCTTTATCTGAAGCCCTGATGTGTGGAGAAAGAACATAGTTCCATCTCAAACAAGGAACATGGTTAGCAAAGCCAGGGCCTTAAGAGGAGCTGTGGCTTCAGATTCTGAGAACCTAAATGTTCCCTTTATGTATCAAATATAAAAAGTGTTTTCATAACACCCCAAGCATTCTGGATTACTTGTATTGGATTAGGGGATTTTTACCTACGATTAGGAAACAGAAGCTTTCATCAATAAGCAGTTTTGTAATATTCTTACTTCCTGAGCTTTCTTTTTTTCTCCATATTTTAATTTGAATTAGAAACAAGATTGTTTTGCATGTCAATCCCAGTCCCCTCTCCCTCCCCTTCTCCCCTGCCCCCAACTAACACCCTACCTATCCCATACCATTTCTGCTCCTCAGGAACAGTGAGGTCTTCCATGGGGGTTTCTTCAGAGTCTGTCCTATCCTTTGGGATAGGGCCTAGGCCCTTCCCCATTTGCCTAGGCTGAGGGAGTATCCCTCTATGTGAAATGGGATCCAAAGTCCAGGCCTATGCTAAGGATAGGTACTGATCTACTACGAGAGGCCCCATAGGTTTCCGAGGCCTCCTCACTGACACCCATATTCATGGAGTCTGGATCAGTTCCATGCTGGTTTCCCAGTGATCAGTGTGGGGGCCAAGAGCTCCCCCTTGTTCAGGTCAGCTGTTTCTGTGGGTTTCACCAGCCTTGTCTTGACCCCTTTGCTCATCACTCCTTCTCTGCAACTGGATTCCAGGTCAGTTCAGTTTTTAGCTGTGGGTATCTGCTTCTACTTCCATTAGCTGTTGGATAAAGGCTCTAGGATGGCATATAATTTAGTCATCAATCTCATTATCAGGGGAGAGTAGAGGAAAGCAAAATAAGAGATACCATCAGAGAGGGAGCCAGTGTAGGTTTAAAGAGAAATCAGGCACTAGGGAAATGTCTAGAGATCTACAAGGATGACACCAACTAACCACTTCCTCAGCTTTCAATAAGATGCAGACCCTTCCCATGGAGATCCATGTGTCACCCTGGGCCTTCCTTGTTACTTAGTCTCTCTGGTTTTGCATGGTTATCCTTTACTTTACAGTTAATATCCACTTATGTGTGAGTACAGTACATGCCATGTTTGTCTTTTTGGTTCTGGATTACCTCATTCAGGATGATTTTTTCTAGTTCCATCCATTTGCCTTCAAATTTCCTGATGTCATTGTTTTGAACAGTTGAGTAAACTCCATTGTGTAAATGTATTCCAACTAGGCTATTTCCAGTTTCTGTCAATTACAAATGAAGCTGCTACAAACATAATTCAGCATTTGGGTATATGTTCATGAGTGGTATGGCTGGGTCTTCAGGTAGATTGATAAATAGAGGAGAACTCCTGATTGGACTTGGGGCAGATTGGCATGGGAACTTGAGGGAGCTGGTTGGGTGTGGGTAGTGGGTGAGAGTGCTGGGAAAGATGACTGGAAAGGGGGACTCTATGGAGTTTGGTAGAATCCTGATATAAGGGAAACTCCCACAAGTCTACAGGGATGGTTTGTCAGACATTTCTGCAAATGTTTTACTATCTAGTCATTCTTCCTGGCCCAGACAGAATGCTTTATTTTTCCCATTAAATCTACATAATTTTTAATCATGATGTTAAGCCATGCTAAGTTATCTGACCATATCATCTTACTGTGTTGCTAACCATTTTATGATTTTCTTTTCTGCGCATGATATTGAAACAAATTTAAGTTTTTTTTTTCCGAGTGTTTCTGCAAAATCACTATGAAGTTTTTGACAGAAACAAGTTTATTATAGTAACCACTAGGAAAAAAATGTTTTGATGTTGCAACAAATGTGCTATCAATTTTTTTCATTCCATGCTATGAATGCCATCTCTGCTTTGAGGAAATAGAATTCTTTTATTCTTGCCCTTTAACATATGCATAGTTACCGAATCTACATCTATTGTTTGCACACTATCCAGATTCCAGACTATCTTAACAAACTCAAGATATTTTCACAGCAAGTCTTCCAAATCAATGGAAGAAACACTTCCCACACCTACTCTGATGATTTGAAATTGTTACAATTAGGAAAAATTTACAGAGTTATTTGACATCTTTAGAGAAAATTTAAAAGATGACTTTTAAATGTCATACATTTTTATGTAGTTAACTATTAATATTCTAATTAGTAGAAAATCTTTGGTATATGGATTTGTTGACAACCTACTAGGTCATTCACATTTAAGCAGGGCATGTCTATTTTCTTACCACTACAATGACTTCCTCTCATGTTAGTTTGTACCAGTGGAAAATTGTACTGGCATTTTTCATAAATGATACCAAATTATAATTGAACAAGAAATTTTATGCAATAATATTGTTGCATAAAAATTGTTGAGGATTCTAAGCTCATGATTTTGTTAAAGAATAATTTTCAAAACCTACTGCATTCATTTAATGGTTTAATAAATCATTTAATTTTAATATATCTTAAATAAGTAATGTTTTTAATATAGAAAGCTCATTTCACAACCATAAATCATCAATAGTAGTGCAGCAATTCAAATCATGACTATAGACATAAGTTTGTTTAGCATTGTTTAATAGTATTATGTGCTACTAAGTACTTTCCATTATTCAATTATGTTAACTCCATGATAATAATTTTTTCATGGTGCTGAGAATTGAGCCCAATATTGTTTTACTTCTTGGAAATATTATCAATTTACAATAATTACTTTGGTGTTAACTAAAGGTAACTGAAAAGGCATATGCTATTAATTTAAATAGGTAAGTATATTTATATATGCATATACTCATATGCACATGTATGTATAAATATATTTATATGTAAGTAGTTTTTATAACTACCAAATATTTGATTGTTTTAGTGCTTTAAATTTTTTCAATATAAGTGTGTCCAATTAGATTTATATACTTCTTTTTAATATATATATTTATATTATTTGAGATTATAACAAAACTGCATAATTTCTTCCCTCCTTTTCCTCTCTACAAACCATCTCATGTATTGACACCCTGCTCATTTTCAGAATTGTGTCCCTTTTTCTTTCATTTTTGTTATACATATAAATATATATACACACACATACATTCAAACACACACATAAACTAAGTACCTAAATATAGTAGCCTCCTTAGTCTGTCTAATGTTACTTATATGTATGCTTTCAAGGATAACCATTTGGTGTTGGATATTCGGTTGCTATTTTCTCTGGGGAAGGCTATTTCCCCCATTCTCAGCATTCCTTATTTACCTGTGGTTCTTTGTCTTTGGTTGAAGGACCATTTTCCCCTACTTTACCATATAACTTTGGTTTAAAACAAAGTTTGATTATTTTATAAGAATCGAATTCATCTTGATATGAACACATTTTACTCAATGTTATAATAGAGAGCATATTTTTAAAAATATGCATGTATAAATTTTGCTTTTTTTAAACATAATGTGAGCAAAGTTTTCTCATTAAGAGTTTGAGCTGAGAAATAAAACAGACCCATGTCTTAAATCTTTTTCTGCCATTTAGGTAAGTAACTAATTTTAGTGTTCCTTAATTTCCTTATCTATGAAATGAAGTCATTACCAACATCTAACATTTGCTACAAGAATGCAATGTATTGCATATTTCCTGTAGCAACTACTGTGTAACAAATTCTTGGGGGAACACAAGACAAAGGTCTCTTCACCTCAGATAGGGAACCTACAACAGATCAAAGTAATGGAAGTCTAACTTGGTGAAACAATAGGTTTTCTGGGGTTACAAGTATTACAGGAACATAGGCAATTCAAAAGTAGCTGCAACAACACCTCAGCATGTGCTCATGAAAGCTGAAACCCTGAAACTCTCTGCAGTACTTGAAGGCAGCTCCACAAGTGTAAATTCTCTTCTTCTCTACAATCCCTACTAATTACATAACCTTGGCAAGACCTTGTAAATCTGGTAGATTCAGGAACTTCCTGAGACTTGTGCATTGTTTACTTCCCAAGTATTAATGAGTCTCCCTTTAGAACTGTTTGAATCTTGACAAGCTTCTGGATGGAATGTTTCTATTCAGAGAAAATTGCTACACAATCATGCCATAGCGAGAGCATCATAAATGACAGAAAGGTCTTCTTACTTTCATGAAGTCATAGGATACTGACTCTGACCTTCACCTAGTGGACTCCTTTTCTTCCAAGACAAGGTATGCTTTGTCTGGTATATTATTTAAACAAGTAAGGAAACAATGAGGGAAATGTGCAGAGGCACAGAAGGTCAGGATGTGAGAACTGAGGCATATGAGATAGATGGGTACTATCAGAGTCAAGAAGAGGAAGATGAAATATCAGGAAGGAAAATGATAGAGAGGATAAAGCAGTGGGGTTTGAAACATTACATTTCAGCTTAAGATGACCTTAGGGAAATTCAGAAGATAAAGCTTAAGGTCTTTAATAATGTTATAAGTTATTGTATTGTGGTTCTTAAAATTGAGAATAGCATCAGTGTGTACCACAATAAATGTGCTTTTAGTATATTCATGTTTCCACCAGTGATGAAGTTTATCAGAAGATCCAGCCATATTAATTATTTATTCTAGCTTGTAGTTAACTATTATCTATAACCTTGAAAACTGATGGATGTCATGTTAAATATTATTTAACCCTTTATACAGATGGATGTGTATTTGTTTTATTTTTTAAACATATGTTCAAGTTTATAAATTTCATGAAAATAATTCTAGTACAATTTTCAATGTTTTGGATGTCTCTACAATTTTGTTCAAATGACTACAGAACCTGGAAAAGCTGTTGCTGCTATTGGTGCATAACATACTGCCATTATTGATATATATATATATATATATATATATATATATACATATATAATTTGAATTTTTGGAAACTTTAGATGTGCTGTCAACTTTGGAAAAAAGTATCCCAGTTTACCGTGTTGAGTTGGCATTGTACAAAAATTAACAGCCATATTCGTCTAGAAATGTTGAACTTAATTTTTTTCCATTTGTACAGGGGTAAGCACTGTATTAAATATATAAGATCTTAAAAAAGAAGGGATTTTTGAGAGCCCATCCTTTGTGAAGGAATGCTCTCTTGACCTGGACACATGGGGAAGGGCCTAGGCATGGCCCAGGATGATGTGGTAGACTTTGGGCAGATCCTTTTGAGGGCCTTACCATGCCTGGGGAGTGGAGGGGGGATGGTAAGGGGCAGGTGGGATGTTGGGGGGGAGGGGAAGGAGAGGGAGAAGGGATTGACATCTGAAGCAAGCTTGTTCCTAATTTGAACTAATAAAATAAAATAAAATAATCAGTATTTTCAGAAGCATGTTATGAATAAATTTTGGTATATTTATTCACAAAAAAACTAAGTAGTGTCTCAAGGACAGCAAAATATGTTTAAAAACAACAAGAAAAAAATCTTATTTTACATATCAATCCCAGTTCCTTCTCCCTCCCACCCTCCCAGTGCCCCACTATCTCCCCATCCTATCACCCTCATCCACACCTCAGAGAGGGTGAGGTCTCCCATGGGGAATCATCAAAGTCTGTCATATCATTTGTGGCAGAACCAAGTGCCCCCCCCCATATCTAGGCTGAGCAAGGCATCCCTTCATATGGAATGGACTCTAAAAGCAAGTTCATGCACTAGGAACAAATACTGGTTCCAATGCCAGCGGTACTGAAGCCCCCAGCAAACACACAGATTCATGGGGCCTAGTTTGGTCTTATTTGGGTTCCACAGCTGTCAGTCTGGAGTCCATGAGCTCCCACTTGCTCAGGTCAGCTGTTTCTGTGGGTTTCCCAACATGGTCTTGACTCCTTTGCTCATCACTCTTCCTCTCTACAACTGGATTCCAGGAGTTTAGTTCAGTGCTTAGCTGTGAATCCCTGCTAATGTGAAACTATATGGTTTTAAAGCCTACAATTTCATAGAAAACAGAAAGGGATATGCTAGGCTGGATATCCTAGCATAAAAAAAAAAAAACATCTTTAAAGATCAGGAAAACTCAAAGTGATAACCAGGCTTTGAGGTTCTTGTTTTTGGAGGTGAGATAGGCTCTGTAGAAGACATTATAACTACTGACTTGTTCATTATATGCAAGCAGCCATCATTATACTTATGTACCCAGTACTTGAAGCTAATTTTAGTTATAGAAACAGGCTGATGAGATGGCTTAGTGGGTAAAGATCTTACGTCAAGACCAATGATCTGAGTTCAATATCTGAAACCAATACAGTAGAAGAAGAGAACCAACCCCCCAACGATGACATCTGTCTATCACACCTATGCTGTGACATGCATATGCATGCATACAGATTAAGTAAGTAAATAAATAAATGTTTTGTTTTAAGACACAATGTAGTGCTGTGGATGGCTTAGTGAAATTCAGAGACGTGGAGAGACCTTCAAGACCCTTGGAGAAACAAGGGCTAATAAGTCTCATTCTTAATAGTATATTTATTCCACCCTTTTAAAGCTCTGGGAACATCGTGGAAGATGATATGGAAATACTGTAAGAGCTTCAGGATGATGAGAGGGTCTGCTAAATACCTTCTTCTTGACTCATGGTGTACTATCACATGAGTGGTGATCTGTTGGCAACCAACAGATTCTGAGAGATGGAGAAGCATTATATATATATATATATATATTGTGTCCACCCACCAGGACTTTGATGGCTACTTCCAAACACAGGATCTCATAGAGGGCCCTGACTAAACTTTATGGAATACTAAACAAAAACTAAACTAAATAGGGGAAAGAGATTTATAGTGAGGAAGGAGTTTTGTTTTTGTTTTGATTTTTTGAGACAGAGTTTCTTTGTGTAGCTTTGGAGCCTATCCTGGCTCTCTCTCTGTAGACCAGGCTGGCCTTGAACTCACAGAGATCTGCCTGCCTCTGCCTCCCGATTCCTGGGATTAAAGTTGTGAGCCACCAATGCCCATCTGGGAAGAAGGAGATTTACAGAAGCAAGAAGGAAGTTGGAGAGTGGAAAGAAGAACCAACTTACATAGTGAACATGTATGAGATTGTAAGAGAAAAGTATTTTCTAATTAAAAAAAAACAGGAAGTTTTGGACACAGGGAAATAATCCAGTACTCAGAAAAGCCAAAAAATTTAAAATAGTAAATAAAAAACAGAGTTTATGTCTTTATATAGACACACTATGACAAATTACCTATTGAGAACAGCTCATAATTAAAACATAACATGTGCATTTCAGTGTTTAAAAGGCAACTGATTAAGAAAAATGTGCTGCACAGGAGGGTGAAGGAGAGAACTGGAAGGAGTGGTAGGAGCAAATTTCTTAGAACATTGAGCAAAACATGAATGGGTAAAACAGGAACTATGGATGAAAAACTTTAAAAAATAGTACTGTGTATCTAATTAGCAGTCCAAGAGGGAAAGCAGCAGAAAAGTAAAGGGAAAATATGCAGGTAGCATCCTGCATGTATCATCCTTCAACTTGAGTAGAATTACTGAAGAGCTTAGATGGGATATGTAAAAGGCAATATTCAAAATTCTAATATTCTAGTATGAGAATGAGGTGGAAATTTCTGTAGGAGGTAAAAGGAGTTAGAATAAAAAAGATCTAGCAGGGAATAATTTATAACTTCAATGACTTCTGATTTCTTATCAGTAGCTTTGGATGGAGGCCAATAAGTGGGACAGTGTCCCTAAACTCTCAGGGAAAATGATAGCAGAATTGTATGCAAAATCAAGCTAGAGTTCAAGTGAGAGAAAGACATAGATATTTAAGGATGCTCAGCAGGTACAAACAAGCAAGTATACAGTGTGAGGTCAGTATAGGAACCACTTCTCTGTGGTGTACAGGGCTGGGAAGATCGTAGTAGTTTCCCATCTCTGTGGATCTTCCTTTCCAAAGCAGAGCAATTAGGCAACAAAACCTAAATCCTATAATCTCAGAAATTTCAGAAACATTAGGTCAAAAAATTCAGAAAATAGGAATCAATTTGGAGAACATAAACATGTGAAAGAAATTAAAGACAAGAAAACATTTAATGAAATGATAACAACTTTGGGAGAAAATGAAATTTTCATGAAACTAGTCTTCACCCTTGAAGAATAAATATTCAAGCACGAGACAGAACAGACACTGGTAAGTGTAATATGAAGCTTTGCTGAAAGAAGAACAAGGGATTTAGCTCAGGCTAGTTTTTTTTTTTTTTCTGTAATTTCAGCTACTTAGGATGCTCAGGCAGGAGGATCTCAAAAGTAGAAAACCTAGATGAGCTGAGGGTGCAGCTGAATGGTAAAGAGCCTATATAGCATGCATGAGTCCCTGACATCATTCCCAACATGAGAGAGAGAGAGGGAGAGAAAAAGAGAGAGACAGAGACAGAGACAGAGACAGAGAGAGACAGACAGACACAGACACAGACACAGAGACAGACACAGATAGACACAGAGACAGAGACAGATAGACACAGAGACAGACATACAGAGGCAGACAGAAAGAGATAAGAGAGAATAACTTACTACAAAGAACCGAATTGTGGGATTAAACATAAACCATGTAAAGCTTCAACACAGCACATTCTCCCCTAGACCAGTAGTATGCAATTTTCCTGAATGTTTCTATAATGATAAAAACATACTTTCCTTGTTTGAAACAAGGTTTTGCCTTCTCTAGCTGTAATAAATATAGTTCTAGCCTATTTCACTCATACAAAGCTTTTATTACACTAAATTCATTGGTACTCCCTGGAAATCATAATTCCCTTTAGTATAATGAGTCTCACGATGACATGTTTCTGATATGATTATCATTGTACTTTGCACACATTTGTACCTCTCACTACTGTCTCCCGTCCCTGTTCTTATTGGTCCCCCTCTTTCCTACAAATGTACCCCCTTCCGCTTTGAAGTCAGTAATCACAATCATTTCCCAAGACCATGATACTCACCAATTGTCATATTACCCCTATCTGCTGAGCTCTCAGCAGTCCTTTGGAGACAATAAAAGTAAATCAATTTCTTTTGTTTTTTAGGTTTTATTTTTAATATTTTGCGTTTGTTTTTTTATTTAGTGTATGCATGTATATGTACATGTGTTTACCAAGGTGCACATGTGGATGTCAGAGTACAACATGTTGAAGTCAGATTTTTCCTTCAAAAATGTGGGTCCTGAGGACAAGATTCTCAGGCTTAGCAGCAAGCACATTTGTGAGCTACTCTTCAGACATTCCTTTTTAAAATATAATCCTTAAACCCATTAACATTTTGGTTAGTAAAAAAAGTATATTGACTAAAATAGTAGCTATATAAAGTCCACTTCTAGAGGCAGACATATTTCTGTGAGTTTGAGGCCAGCCTGGTCTACAAAGCTACCAAGAGAAACTCTGTCTCAAAAAAACAAAAACAAAAAATCCACTACTGCAGCACTTTCTGGTTAAGTATATGGAAAATTGGTGCCATTTTGTTATCCATCCAAGCCAAATGACCAATTGAGTTCACTAAATAAAATACAACCATGAATTGATTTCTTGAAATCATTTATATTCTCACACCTCATAAAAGACACCTGAACTGTTCTCTCAACTGAAAGAACACAAGAGTGAGAAATCTAATTACATTTTATGAAATGTGTAAACATAGCAATTAAGTATCTCAACATATAAAAACAAGATAGATTTTGCACTGAGTATTATGTTTACTTTTATTTCAATTACTCTGGCTTAACTGTGATACCTTTCAAGGATAAACAACTGGTCTGAGTTGAATTTCTCACACAAAGGCACAAACTGTAGAAGGCATGTATGGATAAAAAATGTATTGATTTAATTTTAGGCTGAAGCCAACATAAGAGCTATTTTCAACTCCAAAGATGATTGAGCAACAAATGCCTCTGGGATCATCTAATTATTGGCACTCTTTGGCCCCCTTCGGAAAAATGAGTGGATCATCATGACAAATACATACCTATGGAATGGCTGATGGCTAAGTAAGAGGTAGGGGATGCTAAGGACACATTGCAGCCATGTATTGATATATTCTTGGGCTGCTCTCCCCTATTGAAATGTACATCAGGAAAGAAGCAGAAGAGTTCTGAAGATTCATATTCCTTGGTTCCCAACAGTAGAGCCTACTATTTCAACAACAATAGAAGAATCTGAGTACATAAATAGGGTTTGGAGTCCTTTAATAGTCTACTAATACCCTCCTGGGGCCACCAACTTTCAACAGTAGCAGAGATAGATACTCTCTAAGCCAACTTTTGCAGGACAGATAGTGATAACCTATGGAGACACATTCTGTATAATCATGGCTGTTTGAAGAAGAAAAATAAAGATCTGAAAATCGGGGTAGGTCACAATGACTTCCTGTTCTCAGAATCACTTGTTTCTGTGATTCATACTCATTTCCCTCTATCTATCAAATTTAAGAGTTGATCATGTTTTCTTTAGTATAATGTCTTACAAACAAAAGGTGCAATATGTATCCAATAAAGGAGAAACACTGGATTTAGACTTACATCCTCCCAAATGCAATCTGTGAATGGGTTATTTTCTTGGGTGAAAACTATCAATACTTTTAATCCCTTTGTTTACAAAATTGCTTGAATTCTTGGTCATTTTTGTTAACAATGAAACATGTCCATGGTCATATCTTCTATAGACTCCATGGAGTCTGCAGCAAAAGTTATTTTTACTTTCTTTTAAACTTACATTTAAAGGCTAAAGGGGAATCTGGGTAGCCTGTTAGTAGGTGAATAAAGAGGTAGTAGAGTAAGAACTGTAGAATGGCTTCATTCTTTTCTTCTTTCACGATGCTGCTCAGTTGACAAAACCTCTTAGGGTACCACTAAACCACACTTTTGAGAACCAATTTAATTTCTAATTTGTGTTTGGACACTGCTCCCTTCTTTTAAATACTTACTCCAAAATTCCCAGTTGAGTAAGTGCTTCATGCTAAGTTCAGGCCTTATGAAATATTCTGGGCAGATGTTTAGGGATGTGTTTTTCACTTGCTTCATTTTTTTCAGGGCCTGTGGGCACCCACTCACAAGACAGAAAATCAGGAGGCACTGTCCTTGTAATTTTACCCATATTAGTATTTCCTGTTTCAGTCACTGCCAAATTATTAACATGTAAGTTGTTTCCAAATTAAAAAGCAAAACTTGTTGTCACTTCCTTTTTCTGATTCATACAGCTAATAAATTGCTCCTCTTACAAGCTCTAAGGCAGAAGATAGCAACTCTGACTTAAAAGTCAAACAAACATGTTAATCTTCTGAAAATTCATGTTACTAAGAGTGAGTAATCTTAAACTGGGAATAAGACTGAAGTTATGCTCAAATTTATTTCTTAAATTTACATTGATGTTTGGGTTAAGAAATTGGATGGAACCGTAAGACTTGAGTATCTAATGTGTCTGAGGTTGTTTCCCCTGTCCTGCAAATAATATGTGATGCATGAATTACATACATATTGGCTTGATATTTAACAGTTTCAAAGTAGTAACCTATGTATTTCCAGGTTTGTTGATAAGTAATATTTTGAAGTATTCACTTGGGCATAGCATGAAATAAAAATATAACATAGGTGCTGTGGTTTCTCTTTTAATTAATTGATTTATTTTCTACTTTATTTAATTAACATTTTCATTTAGTTTTTATCTTTTTTAAACATTTTTTATTTAGTTTCTTCTTCCTCCACTCTTCCCTTTCCCTCCTCTCTTCCCTTCCCTTTCCTTTCCTCTCCTCTCTTCCCTTTCCCTCCTCCTTTCCTCCCATCTACACCCCTCCCCATCTACTCTTCCTCCATCTCCATCAGAAAGGGGCAGGCCTCCAATGGACTTGAACAAAGCATAGCACATCAAGTTGAGGCAGGACTGAGCTCCTCCTGAATCAAGGCTGGGCAAGGGAATCCAAGATGGGGAACAGGTTCCCAAAAGCAGGACTGTGGTTTCTTATAATTTCTTTTTTATCTCCCTGAGGTTCCCATGCTGAAAACTTTGTCTACAGGGTCTCCTAACAAAGAAAGATCATGTACAAATATTCTACTTCCATGAAGTAGAATGTTAGAGAACACTACCCAATGCATTCTTTGCAGCCAATTACTCTAATGTCAAAACTGGAAAGGGGTACAAGAAAAAAAGAAAACTATAGACCATTTTGTATGATGGACATATGCAAAGATTCTTAATAAAATTATAGCAAGCTAAACTCAAGGACTCATTAAGAAAATAATATGCCAGGGTCAAGTTGTTTTCATTCAATAGATACAATATGTGCAAATCAATGAGTTTAATATAAAACACAAAGAGAATGGAAGGCAGAAAGCACGTGAGCATCTCAGTCAATGTAGAAAGAGCTTGGAAAAGTTCAACATCTCTTCATGCTAGAAGTCCTGAAATAGAAGTTATATATACACACAGATACACACAACACAGCACAGCACACACACAGACACACACACACACACACAGACACACACACACACACACACACACACACACACACACACACACACACAATTTAAAAACTCAGTCATTTTTGTATAAAGCAATAACAAACCCTTCCAGAAAGAAACTGGTGGGAAATTCCAACCTATTGTTAAGACTTTTCCCGGGTATTCTCATGTGTTGTGTTTTCAGAGGAATGTCAACATAAGAGCTATAGTAACATATTCTCCGAGTTGATTTGAATTGGTATTAAGCCAGCTGATAGAAAATATGTCACAAGGTAGAGCAGAAAATGATGAATGGCCAACGGAGAATGCCAATTTTAAGTTTTTGAAGAGTTCAGATAAGAGAGAAATCTTCAGGCTGCAGTGGACAGGGAAGGCTTTATCTCAGGTCCATGTTGTGTCTGAATGTCAGCGAGCACTAAACTTTGCCCTAGTAAGAGGGAAGAGAATTACCATAGAGACTGGTTTCATTTAACCTTCATAGTCTGAACCAAAAATGCTTAAATATGAGCAACGGAGTCCATTTGGGAGTATTTAACCATTTCATCATGAATGAAAAGTAAGAATTTTGATATATTGGGGCCATCTAAGAAATATGGGAACTTAATAGATTTCAGATAGATGCAAATATGTTTACCCAGAGAGGAAAAACTGGTATTCTATTATTTACTGTCCCAAAGAGTATTTGCTAATATTAAGCACAACACTTAATATTCTTAGGTGTAATGGCTTCTGGGAGAAGTGACACCAGAGAAGTTTCTTGTTGCTTCTTAACCTGGCCTCCTTTGAGTCTGCTCAAAACATAACAACTCTTTCCCAAGAAACATGCTTATGTTTTTAAATTTCTTTCAGTTACTTACTATTTAGATTCTTTGTTTTCTTAATGCCATACAAGTATTGCTGTTTAGAATCTTGAGTTTACATGCAAATTCATAATCAGGTAGAGAGCAATTGAGGAAGACATCTGATGTTGGCCTCTGTCCTGTTGACCTCTGGTGTCTGCACACATTCAGAGAACATCAAGTCTCTTCCTTGGTTATCTATATCTTGGTTCATGAAGCTGGCTATACCAATTCATTTTCATTGTCAAATTCACACAAACTAGTCACCTAAAAAGAAGAATCTCAGCAGGCAGAGGAACTGCCTCCATCATAGAGGCCCGTGGGTATGTCTGAAGAGTATTTTCTTGACTGCTAATTGATGGAGGTGGGCTCAAGTCACTGTCTGTGGGTTTTTTACTCCTAGGCAGGTTGGTCTAGGTTGTATAATAAAGCTAGCTGAGCCTGATTTGGTGAGGGACTCAGAGCAGCCAGTAGGCAGGATTCCTCCATGGTTTCTGATTCGAACTCCTGCCTTGAGCTCCTGCCTTGATTTCTCTCACTGGTGGACTGTAACCAGTAAGGTGAAATAAATCCCTGATTATCTACATTATTTTTTTGTTGTGGTGTTTATCACAGTAACAGAAAGCAAATTAGAACATGACTCGGCCCTTATTGACATCTCACTGATTAGCCTAAATTGTTGGAGGAGCAAGTCCAAAACATCTTCGAGTTTCTGTCTCCAAAGTGTTGGGATTCAGCCTGATCTTAGGTTTGTTTTCAAGTAGATCTGGGGATGAATCACAGATTCTCATGCATATGGGACAACACTTTACTGATTGAACCATCTCTCTAATCCCCTTAGCCTGACTAATCTCTGCCTCTTGATTAGACTACTTAACTCATGGACATTGGAAGGTATTAGTGATGCAATTTGGCTTGTGTGTGCTTTCTTGCTTTTTATTCTATGTGTGTCATACACAATTTGTTTCTCTCTCTTTTGTACTCTTTCCTCAATAGAACACTGTTTTTGGTGTGGCACTTGAATTCTTTCATAAAATTGAAATTTATTTAAAATTGCTTTTTTATTATTTTTTTCTGGGCCTAACTACATACACCTTAACTTTTCAAAAAACATTTTCCAGGTATACAGTAATTTAAATTTTGTTAATATCTCAAAACTTTCAATTATTCAGTTCTATTGTCTCCTTCAGAATTTTCCCATGATTTTTGTTTACATATTAAATTTTCATATATTACCATCTAAATAATATTTTATTCTAGTTATTGATTTAGATAGGTTAATGTCTTTTAATGATATAGAGAAAATGTAGATATGTTTATCTAATTTTTAGGATTTTACAGATCATTTTTGATCCCTTTATATCATCCTATAGATTACCAATATTATCTGGGAGTTATTTCCTTACTTAATATAGTTTCACTCCTACCTTCTGCTATTATGACAGTCACATGAATTGTATTTTTAAAGATTTTGGGCTGCAGGGAATCTTTTGATAAAACTTTATGGAATAGCTTTTTAAAATAGCTAAAATAACAAGTGATCATTACTATTATCTACATTATTACTTAGGTTTTTCTCTGGTGTTTGAATTCAGTTGCCTGTTGAAGTCATTCACTCATTATGAAGAAATCCCCTTAGTGATTATTTAAAGACTTTCCATTAAGAACAAACTGCATCAAGTTTCCTTTATCCAAGTCTTCTCCTCCCTCACTTTAGACTTTTGTTTTGTTTTCAGTGACTGTGTTTGTTTCTGAGTCTTGGCTGAATAATTTTTCTCTCAGCATCTTGAGAATTTCATACATTTTCCCAACAGCCTCCAATAGCTCTTAGCTTTATTGTAGTTCCTTTATGTTTATGGCTTTTGAGCAATTACTATTTTCTTGAATTCAATATTTGTTATTATTAGATATAATTGACTTCAAGATTTTCATGCACATTTAGATGAGATGCTTCTGTCTTTATCTAGAGCTAATTAAACTTTTTCAGATCACCATTTTCAGAATTCTGTGCTCGGCTGACTGAGATAGTTGGCACTTACATTTGATTTCACTAATTCAAGTGATTGACAATTTTGATATTAGTATATTTTGTTTTGCTTTTCTCTCTTTGTTTTTCTTTCTCTGTCTTTCTTTTCATTTTCATATTCCCAGAATATATTATGCAGGTATAACTATAGATAGATAACTGTGTGTATGCTTAATGGTGTTTCATATTTATGTTTATTCCTCTTTCTTCTTTTTTCTTTTTTCTTTTTTATAATTCTTCAGTTAATTTAGAAGCAATCTTATTTACATATCAATCCCAGTTCCCTCTCCCTCACGTCCTCCCATCCCCCCCACAGAACCGCCCCCATGCCATCCTCATCCACTCCCCAGGGAGGATGAGGCCTTCCATGGGGGATCTTCAAAAAAAATCTGTCACAACATTTGGGGCAGGGCCTAGGCCCTTTCCTGTGTATCTAGGCTGAGCGAATATCTGTCCATGGGGAATGAGCTCCCAAACTCCATTTGTGCACTAGGGATAGATACTGGTTCCACTGTCAGATGTCCCATAGACTGCCCAGGCCTCCTAACTGACACCCACATTCAGGAGTCTTGGTTTGGTCCTGATCTTTTGCTTATATAACTTTTGCTATTGATCCGTCTTCAGGATTTATCATTCCATTTTTGTCAATTCAACTTTATTATTGTATCCCTGCTATGAAATTTTCATTTTTATTATCATTCTTGACTCTTAAGTCTCCATTTGATTTTTTAATGTGTATGAGTATATCACACCTGTATTTGTATGTGAATGCTGTTTTGCACATGCCATGGTGTTTATGGGGAGGAACACTCAGAGGAAAATAACTGACACCTGAATAGGAATAGTCAGGGTTCTGTATTTTGTTTTGTCTTTCAAACATGCTCATTCTTTCTGAATATACTTCTTTGTCTGTATGAAAACTTCTTGGATTTTAGCATAGCAGGATGGGCCACATCTTAATAAAATCTGATATTTCCCTAGAGTCTTTTACCTTTTCTCCTATATGGGATGAGATATGTATGAAAGTCTTCATACTTTACTCATTTTGTTTATAATCCACTGTTAGGTTTTATGGGAGAACAAAATTAAACATCCAGTGACACTATCATGTAATGTGGTGACTTATAACCATGTTTTATTTACAAATTTCATTTTGTTTTCTATTTGAAAAGGAAGAGCTGCTGATTCAAAATCCAGTATGTGTATCCTAGAAGAGTGAGTCATTTCTCAGAAGTTGAAGCATGTGGCACTTAATACACATAACACGTTTAACTCAAGATTTCCCATTAATTGTAAATGTTAAAATATTCTTCCCCCTCAAAGACATTTGACATCATTATTATATGGAGAAATATCCCAATTCATAGCAATAGTCACATGTAATTAGTTCTTTTCATTTCTATTCGAAATTTCAAATATTATTTATTTAATGGATGCATAAAAACAAAAATCGTACCTATTACTAAAGTGTCAAGAATTACTAACTGATATTTTGATACACTTATACATTATGTATATATTCAGGTCAAAATGCCTATCTTTTTAAATGCAAATTTTATTTAGGGAAAAGCAAATTAAACTTTCCCTCTACAGGGATTTAGATTTAAAGTGTACAGTGACTACAGCCATTTTATTGCACAATGATTCCTACCTAATTGCATCTCTCTCCTTCTCCCCTTATATTAGTGAGGGTTATCTAGACAGAACTTATGGAATAAATATCTGTCTCTCTCTGTAGTGTTTCTAATCAACTTATTGGGATGAGGTGATATCTAAATGTGATATTTATTTGCCTGTCTCTGGTGAATAATGAGATCTAGCACTTTTTTTTTTTACACACTTGCTGGTCATTTCTGTGTCTTTTTTGATGAAAAGTCCAGTTTTATTATCCATTTGATGGGGGTTGTCCTTCTGTATGCTGTGAATATGTGTTTCTATTATTGGTTGATGAATAAATGCTGAATGGCCAGTAGCCAGGCAGGAAGTATAGGCAGGGCTACCAGACTAGGAGAATTCTGGGAAGAGGAATACACAGAGTGAGTAGCAGGGGAGATGCCATGTAGCTGCTGAGAAAACAAGGGGTTAGGGCATCACTTGGTAAGCCAAGAGCTCATGGAGATACACAGACTAATAGAAACAGGTTAATAAATAAGAAAGAGCTAGCCAATAAGAAGCCTGAGCTTATAGTTTATAATTAATACAAGATTCTGTGTATTTATTTAGGTCTAACCAGCTGTGGGACCAGGTGTGACAGAAACTCTGTCTACAGCCATTCTTATTAAGTCACTTATTTATTTATTTGCTGATGCATTTTTGGATTTGCATTCTGGAAGTTGAACCTTTTGCATATGTTTTCTCCAACTCTCTAGCTGGTCTCTGTTATCTTCAATATTTCTTATCCAGTCCCATGTATGATTTGATACTCTTCCATTTCTCTAAGTTTGCTTCTCCTTCCTGTGTCTTTTCGAGCTTCGTCCAAAAATCTCTGCTCATTCCAGTATCTTGATTAAATTCTTGTATACTTTAGTCTATTTATTTCATTATTTTCAGCCATACTTTTAAGTTTCTAATCCATTTTGACTTGAATTCTCTAATTGGTGAGGAATAGGGGTCTAGTTTAATTATTTTATACGTAAATACTTAATATTTTTGCAATAGCCTAAGATAATTTGTATTAATTATTTAAATATTTGTTTGAACTCATCGATGAACCCAGGTGGTTCTGGGTTTATCTTTGATGAGGAACTTAATTTTTTAATATATCTTGAGATTATAACATAATTACTTCATTTCCTCCCATTCCTTCATCTATATCTTCCCATGCATCCCACCTTGCACCTTTTTCAAACTCATAAACTCCTTTTTTCATCAATAATTGTTACATGTGATATAAACATATATATTCCCAAGTATATAAGTACAACCTGATCAGTCTGTATAGTGTTATTTTGTTACTAGTATGAATGTTTTCAAGGCTGTACATTTGTTTTTGGATAACCCGTTGATATGTTCTTCCCTGGGGGAAACTATTTTCTCCCATCTCAACATTTCTTTATGCAAAATTATGTGCATATGTGTGCATATGTGCACTTGAGTATATAGCTTCTCATCAAGAACTCACTTCAGATCCTATGGAGTTAGCATTACAGGTGATTGTTATAGCTGATGTGGGCACTTGGAGTCAAACTAGAGTCCTCTGAAATAGGAGTGCATGCTCTTAACCACAGGGTGGTATCTCTAGCCCTTGATGGGGAAATTTCATTACTGATTTAATTTTATTATTTGTTATTGGTGTTCAAATATTCTTGACCTGAATTGAGATCTTTGTGATTAGGTGCTGGAGATGGTGATAAAGGTAGCAACAGGACACAAAGACTGAAATGAGCATCAGATTGTGTACATCATGTTATTTTTATTTTTTGCTTTTGATATAGAACTCAGCAATTCCCATCCAAAAAAAAAAAAAAACTAACCAGAGCCCATCACTGCCATGATAGCTGGGGCTTCAGTCTGTCCACTGTGGTGATTTTTTAGACTTCTGGTTGTATTTCTATATTTATTTTTAAATATACTGTGCGGGGTACTTAGTGTGGTGTATGTCTCTTAAGTTTGGATTAGTGTTTCTAAATAGGTGGAGTTATTTTGAATGTCACAAATGGATTATGGCATCAGTATGTGTCAGAGTTCTATCTTTCCTCCAATCCAAGCACCAATGCTATTGTAAACAACGTGTATAGTGCCTACAAACTGTATGAAAACCCTTTAACCATTTTAATCCAGATGTTTATCAAATCTGATCTCTTATTCTACTAAAAATACTATCGAGTTAAAATAAAAAAATTTAAATATATAATAATTTTTTAATATATCTTGTATAATTTTTTATAATATCTTCATTTTACTGGATTGGCCCAGAACATCACTTCAGCAACACTGACAGAGGCAAGATCAAAAAAGATGCTGGTGAGCTGTCTCCCAGGGTAAATACACAGTCCTAGATTAGGACAAGACCAATGAAACCCTTGATTTTTTCTTCTCCTACCCAAAATAAAGTACAAACTGGGGGATGATGGTAGAAGCAGTCCATGATTCAAATGGTATCAACTCTGTTTTCTTACTAAGATTTTGTGGATGTTTTTGAATAAATGTCTCTCCACTGCCTGTGTGACTTTTGGGCATATCAAGAGATTTTAAATGTTTGTGTTTATGGTAGTTTTAATTATAACTTGACGCAATCTCCAGTCACCTGGGAAGGGAATCTCAATGAGGAATTGTTTTGCTTAAGTTGGCCTGTGACAGGCTTTTGTTACTTGGATTAACTGAGGCTACAAGATACACTGAGTAACACCATTTGATGGGCTTGGCTCTAGATGGAATGAAAAGGAGAAAGTAAACCGAGATTTTTCCTATATGCATTAATTCATTGAATTTTGAATGTGGTGGTTTGAATGAGAATGGTGCCCATAAGCTCAAATATTTGAAAACTTGGTTCCCAGCTGATGTAACTGACCCAACACCATCCCTGTCTACTTGCTGCCATATTTCCTTATATTCTCTGCCATGACGATCATAGACATTACTACCCTCTGGAGCCATAAGCCCCAAATTAATGTCTTTATTTATAAGTTGACTTGGTCATAGTATTTTGTCACAGCAATAGAATAGTAGCTAGGACACCTAGCTTGGGTGGAAGTTATGTGATTAGAAGCTTCAGGTTCCTACCACCAGCTCTTACAATGATTGATCATTACCTGGAATTGGGAGTCAGATAGGCCTTTTCTCTCTTAAATCGCTTTTGTAGGGGTACTCTAGCATAACAACAGGAAACAAAACTAAGACAGTTCCTTCAGTTTTTCTCTTCTCTGGAAGGCCCAAACTAATGCTAACAGTAACAATAATAAAATAATAACATACCTCCTACTTGTTGATGATTAATTATGCTGCAAGTGTTTCATAGACATTTTCTCTACTTTTGGTCATGAGCAGAAAAAGTAGATGTTATATACAGGTAGGAATCTGGAAGAGTTTAAATGTCAGATACATCTGCTGGTTGTTCACACAGCTCTACCTTTGATGAATTACTACCAATCCTATGTCTTGCTTTCCAGTCTCCCATTAATATACCTCATAATTATCACTACCATACTATGTGTTCTGACAAGGATTACATCAATGGCTATATGTTTCTATTTGGAGTCAGTCTGATACCCCCACACATGTGATAACCAGTTGCCAAATGTGATATAGTATTTAGGCTGTCCATGACAACATTGCCTCTGTATGGAAAAACTCCATGTGAACTGAATGAGATGCAATGATATCCACTTGTATAACTGACATCTAGAGAGAAAAAGACCTGAAGAGATCATCTTATCTTTTGGCTTCCACTTGACAAATGCACTGGGACATTCTATGAACCTTATACCAGCTGAGGTAGTACTCTGGATTTCCAATTAAGAAACTTTTCTGAATTTGTCTACAAACTCTTGTCCTTTATACTGAAGCTATTTTACTACCTAATATTTGCTCCAAATAAGCAGATGATACTAAAATATTTACTTTTAGCAAATGCAAATAAGAGTATTTTTAAATGTGTATTAATGTTTTTCTGAAGTATGAGGCTTTAAGAGGTTGTCTAAAATTCTTTTAAAATGATCTCTATATGGGGACTACAAAGATGTTCTTTTGCAATAATAACTGGTTTTATTCAACCTCTTGTAGAAACAGATTGGAAATGCAAATAACTTATTTTGATGTCACTGAAAATGTCATGCTTTTCAAAACCAAGTAATAAATTCTCTATCAGCTTAAAAATACTGTTTATTTAAAATATTCATGGTACTTGAATTAGGTGGAGGGTTAAACATTCATGGAATTCTGCTCCTGTTATGCTGTAGCATTTGTACCACAAATAATCAGATATTTCTTGTTCACCACAATCTCTCTAGCAGTTTAATGAGGTGGAGGCTGAGGGCATTCATGCCACAAATAATCATCTATTCTTTTTTCCTTGATTAGGTAGATATGTTTGTGTAATTTAGTCTTATTTTTAACAATATTCTTTTTCGAATTTTTGATGCTTCAAAAACCTGGTGAGAAAAATGAACCCTGTTTAAAGAAAAGTTTTTCAAAATTGCTAACATTTTACTTATGTGCAATTGAAATTCAATGGAAAATGAAGAAATTCCTTTTTAAGCTTTTGCATCCACCTTCGAACTGGGATATACATTTCCCACTGGCGCTGAGGCCACCACAAAACTTTTAAAATATCTCAGAAACATCACCAAGTGAAGTTCTACAGCCTCACCTTCGGATCCACTCTTTCCTACAGAGTGCTGTTGTATATATGACTTCAGAGTGACCTGATTTTTCCTGTCCTCCCATCATGATCTACTACATCCCACTTTACAGAATCAATGTCTATATCTTATGCATTTTCCTCACGAACCAACAAATAAGCATTACTTGTCTATATAATTGACAAAATTTCATGATAGTGTTTTGTGAGTTTCATCATCTTACCAAAATTCCTTTGCTAAAAATAAATACTGTTGGTGAGTTTCAGCATTTCTTAGATTTTTGGTAAGCAGCAGAATGGGGTAGATGAAAGCTTCTCTCACCCCACAGAAAGAAGCTTCCTTTTTGCAGCAGATAGGGTCTATTATAAAAAAGCATTGTAGTTGGTGTTTCTTTCTTGCCTGGTCCCGCAGCCGATTAGCCCCAAATAGACATAGACATATTGATTATAAACTGTTGGGCTGATGGCTTAGCCTTCTTACTGACTAGCTATCTGTTCATTATCAACCCATTTATATTAAAGTATGTATTGCCATGAGACTGTGGCTTACCCATAATCCAGCATGTTAATCCTTCTGCAGCTACAGGGCATCTCCTCAAGTCTTCTCTCTCTCTCTCTCTCTCTCTCTCTCTCTCTTCTCCCTAAATTCTCCTCATCTGGTAGTCTCGCCTATACTTACTGCTTTGCTACTGGCCAATCAGTGTTTTATTCGTCAACCAATAAGAGAAACATAGATACAGAAGGAAATCCCCCCATCAAAGTATAATCGGTCGAATTGAAGAGAATAAGTGAACATGGGGTGCGCAGCAACACACAGAATATCTGTAGCTCAATCCCTATTCCTGAGGCTCAGGAGACTTCCTATACCTGAGGGGGGTATAAGAAGTCTCAGGGGACATGAGAAAGGGCAGAAAGATCCTAAGTGCCAGAGAACCAAGACATGGTAGCATGACAGTATGTTCTGTAAAAAACAGGGATCCTGTGCCCATGAACTCTCAACATTATGGTTGCCTGTACAAGGCCTATGGAGATACCAACATGGATAGATGAAAGTACAAAAGGTCCCATGTGTAGAGCTACAAGCAATCCAAGGCTGCTGAGGGAGGAAGAATCAGTTTTCTTGAGGGATGAACCCTCTGATAGGTTTCCCCAATTTAGGTGGTTATCTGAGAACCCATGTATACATGAGCATACACTAATAGGACTATGTATGTTTTTTATGTGCATGTGCATAATTATGTCTATGAAATTATGGAAGTGGTCATATCTTTGGAATGGAAATATGTGCAAGAGGACTTGAGAGTATTTTGAATGGAGAGAGGGAGTTGTAATAGTGATATAAATATGATATACTAAGTATGGAATTCTCAAACAATGAAAAATAAAATTTAAAAACAAACTCAATAGAATGTATATGGGGCAATAAAGTTTGGACCAGATTCTCCTTAATCTTTCTATGTGATCCCCCTAAAACGTAAGATGTTTGAGGACATTCCTTATCTCCTTTTCTTACTCATATATGGGACTATAAGGCAGTCATACTCATAAAAGCATCCAAAGAATTATGCAATTATGAAATCATGAATGTTCCTAGCTAGTTTTAGTTGTGACATGATATTGGGCAGTAGACCCCGTTCAAATAAAAACAATGGCCTCTTCCTTACACACACACACACACACACACACACACACACACACACACACACACACGCTCATGCATATTCTGATTTCACAATGGGATTTTGAGTGTATATTTGACTGCAGCTGTGTATGGGTACAGCATAGTAGAGCAGACTCTTTCAAAGAATCTGGTTAGTTAATAGAAGCTGCAATAGCAAAACTTGCAACACATAAAATTTTCCCAAGGTAGGTAACAAAAATATAGCATAAGGATCTACAATTTTATTGCCTTTGATATTAAATGACAACTCATTTAAAACATAAATGTGTGCAACTTTTGCATATATTATATATATATTACATGAAAAGTATTTTTTATTTTTATTTAAATTAAAACAATCTTATTTTACATACCAATCCCAGTTGCCTTTTCCTCCCATCCTCCTATTCCCCCCACGAACCCCCAATCCCAACCCCTATCCACTCTCCAGGGAGAGTTAGGCCTCCATTGGTGGATCATCAAAGTCTGTCACATCATTTGGGGCAGTACCTAGGTCCTCCCCCATGTAACTAGGCTGAGAGAGTGTCCTTCCACAGGAAATGGGCTCCCAAAGCCCATTTGTGCACTAGGGATAAATACTTGTTCCACTGCCAGAGGCCCCATAGACTGCCCAGACCCCCCCAACTGACACTCACATTCAGGGGGTTGATCCTAGTCTGTTTCCCCAGATGTTAGACTAGAATCCATGAGCTCCCACTTGCTCAGGTCAGCTGTTTATGTAGGTTTCCCCAGCATGGTTATGACCCCTTTTCTCATCACACTTCCCTCACTACAACTGGATTCCAAGATTCAGAAAATATTTTAAACAGTGAATTTTTTGAAAAAAAAAATAGATAGACCAAACATTTCTCCTCTCTATAACAATACCAAAAACTGCAGTGTGGTGGTGCATGCCTTTAATCCCAGCACTCAGGAGGCAGAGGTAGGTGGATCTCTGTGAGTTCAAGACCAGTCTGGTCTACAAGAGCAGGTCAGCCTACAAAGCCACAGAGAAACCCTGTCTCAAAAAACCAAACCAAACCAAGCCAAAACAAAAAACCAAAAACTGTGCTGTAGCTGAATGATTTTGATTTAAACTTCATATCAGAATTGAGGCAGAGTGTTTCCTCTGGTAGTTTTGCCTATGACTAGTATGGTAAAGCATACTAGTGATGACAAAATTTTATCATGCTTGGTTTCCTGGAGATCAGTTAAATCCCTAGATGTATAAAAATGCTATAGTTATAACATTTTACTTATCCAAATATCAGAGTATTTTATATACCTAAGGGTATCTTCAGATCCCTTTTGAAAGGGAGATACAAATGTTGATCTCTACCTATACTGATGGAGTGTTAAACAGCATATCTTTCATCAGTGTGCTTTCTATAATGTCTGGCATGAGGAAACTCCACATAGTTGATGAATGAATGGATGAGTGAGTAATCTATTTATTACAAGAGGTTCCAATGAGACTATGGCTATTGCCATGGCAGTTCTAACAGCATATTTCAAGTATTACAAAGTAATTATTCTTAATTTTAAAAACAGGTATTAAAGAAGCAATGTCTCAGCTAATGTATTTTTCCTAAAACTAAGTGACATCTTACATTTAATTGCAAAAACCCCAAAATTGGAATAAAACCAGAAAGCCAAAGAACTTACAACTATCTAATTATAATATCTTTGCTATTGATTAGTAAGAGAGTTCCCCTAAGTGGAACATTTGATGTTTCTAAAATATAGATTGCCAAAGCAAGCTAAATTAGTCTAAGAGCTTTGTTTTGTTTCCTTATTATATCCAAAAGTTCAGCTGCTTGTTCAGAGAATGGAGATTTCCCCTGTCCTTAGAGGACATTCCTGATTTCTCTTATTTGCTAGCAAGTTGATATTCACTGAAAGCTGCACAGGGAACATACATTTGCATATTCATGATCTTCCTCCAAATCTTGCTTAAAATTAAAAAGAATTACTGAAATGGTAAAAATGTAGAATTTTCCTTTAGCCATCCAAATTTACATAAAATTAATAATCTTTGTGATGTCTTAGTATTGTGATTAAGTATTTCTACCAACTTGTTTTCCATGTGTAATTTTTCTAAGCAGAGTCACAAATCTGACACATCCACTGAAGTCACTTCACAATTAAACCAATGGGGTAATTTAAGTATGAATTTCCACACTTGGTTTTATTTCCCTTCTATAATCAAAATAGTTGCATAGTAACATCAGGCAAATGTGCAATACTATCGTCTTCTCTGGCTTTGCACTGCTACTGTGACAATAGAGACAACTGTTAGCAATTAGGGCTTTCCAGACTGTCAACAGTGCTCAGGAGATCTGAACAACTATTGTGAAAACTCCAAGAGAAATATTGCAGAGGATTTTCCAACTACATACATGAAGACCTTAGAAATTGAAGTAGGTTAGGCCTGTTAGATTACAAGGAAATAGGAAAAAAGAAAGAAAAAGAAGAAAGGAAGGCAAGAAGGAAGAAAGGAAGGCAGGAAGGAAGGAAGGAAGGAAGGAAAGAAAGAAGGAAAGAAGGAAAGAAGGAAAGAAGGAAAGAATAGAAAAAAGAATAAGCCCCATTAGTTCACCAAACAGCAATGCAGTGAATGTGATGAAGGGTTTTACATCAGGTTCCATTAGAAGATGTCTTTGCCTACCCATGTGGAATACCTATGCATGTCTTTAATTCTAAACCTTCTCAGTTAAAATTTTAAGAGAGAGAGAAAAAAAACATGAAATTAGGTGGGTAGGGAGGTAGGGAGAATCTAAGAGGAGTTGGAAGAGGGGGAAAGCATGATCAAAATACGTTGTATAAAAATTAAATAAAAAGGGGAAAACATCATTCTTCAACCATTCAAGGACCACCCACTGACTTCTTTTGTAGTTTAAATTCAGAAAATTTAATTAATTCTCCCCAAAACTTAATTCATATTAAACTTATTTGACACATTTATACATTGTGGAATTATTAGATCTGGGTAATTAGTATTTTCTTTTAAAAACAATTCTGAAAATTATGTGTATTAGTGTTTGCCTATATGTATTTATGTACATCACAATGCATATCTTATGCTCACAGAAGCCAAAGGATGGGATTGGATCCTCTGGAACTGGAGGTGTAGATGGCTTAGATACATCATATGTGTTCAGACCCAAACCTTGGTCCTTTTGCAAGAGCAGCAATTGCTCCTAAATGCGGATCCATCTTTACAGTACCAATGCATGTCTTTTTAATTGATTATGTCATGTGAATAATTTCAAATACTATTCACTTTCATGGTGACAATCACATAATCCTCGATTTTTAGTTATTTTGAACTATATAAATACATAAAAAAATATATTAGAGCTGACATATGTACATATTGTTATCCATTAATAAAATTTAGAAAATTTCAACTCTTGATTTGGCCCTTATAATAAGAAAAATGCAAATTTTAGGAAATGTTTCTGGTATTCATGATTTGGACAAAATTAGTACAGAGTATTCCAGATTAAAAGTTCAACCATTGTCAAACTTCTCAAGCCATAAGTTGAAGAATGAGTTCCCAGACTAATTGCAAGTGGGCCACTGTTTTTTTTTCTTGGTCATCTAATACACATTTACAACATTTCTTAAATGTATTCTTCACTTAGAAACTAAAACATGGCATCCTGATTCAAGAAAATTTAACTCCAAATGTGCTATGCATCTTAACTCTACCAAGCAGCTATAACTATCACCTCTTGTAATAATGTAGATTACCTTATTATGATCCATTACTTACCACCAATAATAGTAATGTGAAAAATTAATGTTTCATCATGCTGAATGAGAATCAGATAGCAGATAAAAATTATATATATATATATATATATATTCCTAATCAATTTATTCTTGTTGATTATTTCATGGCAATTAATTAGGGCTGAATAGATGGATCATCAACACGTCAGATAATTGTGTAGTGTTATGGGACTTCTCTGACTTAGGAAACAATTGAGTGTTGGGCTACACTCAAGTGAGTCCTGTATATAGCTATCTCACCAGGAAATATAGAAATGATTTTTGCCCTTGTCACCATCAAATTTTCTTCTCTGACATGCTGCTAAACTCTGGGTTGAATGGGAGACAGAAAAATTGTGTTTTAGTGCCAGGATCAGTTAATCTCCTAGTAGTAAGAGAAATGATCTTTTCTTCCTTGTGAAGAGACTTCACCAAGGGGAATTCTGAGTCTGAAGTGTTTATGCAAGGTTGATTGCCTGCTCAGTCTGACAAATTTTTACAAGTCATTCATAGAAGAGCTGATGTGCTTGTACAAAATGTCCAGCCAGTTCCCACATCCCTCATGTCACGTATTTCACAAAAGGAAAAGTATTGCAAACATCACTGTGGAATTTAGTAAGCCATCCATAAAGAATTAGTTATTTATCTGAAGTGATTTTCTAAGCCACTTCTTAAGTCATAATGCCTAAATAGAAATTTTCAGAACCTATCACATCACCCATGGAGAAATTTACAGTTAAGAATAACAACTATTAATTAACTATACATGGCATACACAGATTTGTATATGTTCAACCCCCCCCCACACACACACATATTTCCATGTTCCTTCTTGGTACAAGAAAAAGTTATTTCAAGTTCTCATATCATCTGACCAGATGCATTCAGAATCATAATATAATTTCTTCCAGTCTTTGTGGTAACTCCCCATTGTCCTGACAAAAATCAACTTATAAGGGGGTGGGTTTTAGTCCATGGTTTCAGAAATTCAGTCTGTAGTTGGTTGGTTCCATTGCTTTTGGACCTTTCACAACAAAGAACATCACAGTGGTGGGGATATATGGCGGAGAAGGTTATGAAGGAAAAAAGGGGAGAGGTTCAGGTTCCTATTATCTTTCTTGCAGCCATGCTTCTATAAATCCAATTTCCTTTCACAATGCCTTTCCCAATTCTTAAAGATTTCATCACCTCCAAACTGTGCCACCTGCTGTGTGTATACTAGGCCTTGAACACACAAGCCTTTTGGGAACAACACATTCTTCTTCCTGAAATGCCATTAACCAGAGAAGAATATTTCTGCAGCATGAGAAGAAACACTGAAATATGTCAATATCCCTGGACAGGTTTTTGCCACATACTGTCCTCTATTTCTGACCCACAAAAAATTATTTACAATCCATAGCTTGTTCTGTAGATCCAACAGATGTTGTTACAGGCTACTGTATTCTCTGAAAGCCTATTACACTCCTTTAAAAATCCAAGTTCTCATTATTTTCAATTGTTAAGAGAAAAAAATTTGTCATTATTTTCAATTGTTAAGAGAAAAAAAGTATGAAAATTTCTGAATCCTTTTGGTATAGTGGGTAATTATAACATGGTTTTCTATATGCATCCAAGAAACTTGGCTTCTTTTCTCTATTTAACTGTCTGTTAGTTTCCCATCACCATTGCAAAATACCTGGCATAATCCACTTAAAAACAGGGAAGGTTTATTTTGACCTATTTCAATTTCATGAGCAACTATCCTCTTGCTTTTGGGCCTGTGGAGGATCAGTTTCTCATTAGAAAGCATGAGGCAGTGGAAGTCTATTCAGTTTATGACAGCTAGAAACAAGATTTAAAAAAACAAAAAGACCAAAGGGGGTCACTGTCCTCATAGTTCCTGTAAGAACATGCTGTCAATAAGCTAATATCCTTTTTCCAGGCTTCCCAATATCAGCTCCCAATATCACCTAGGTGAGGATCAAGGATGAGGCCTTTAACATGGAATTTAGGGTAGAATGTCAATCAAAACAGTAGTAGTATGTCCGTTGTCAGTTTATTATAGTGAATCATCAGAGTGAGTGAGGAAAATCCCATTGCTCTTACAATGTATTAAAAAAACTAAGGAATGCAAGGAAAAACAAAAACACATAACTTTTTTCATGTATGATATATAAGGGTGTAAAAATTTAACAGCAAAAAGAGTAATTAGATTAAAATATGTTTCACAAATGTTCTATTGCCAAAACAGAAGATCTAAATCAAATTGCATGTCAGTAGGGCATTACAGAATCAATTACTATATAGTAAGAACTAGTTCCTATTACCTCAAGGAAATGGCTGACACAAGTTATCTAATTATAAATCCTAGGATAATGAAATAAGCCTAGAAATGAGAGTATAAGGAAAGCAAAAAGAGGTCAAATTTTTGGTGAAATTGACTCATATTATTGGTTCATGGGTGGATTTTGATATAAGACATCCAGAAACATCTCTGGTTGGGAGTATGTGGTTAACTTGTGCCTGGAGTGTCACCAAGCATGAATTTTTCTCAGAAATATGAGTGGGAACAGGCTCTCTCCAATGATCATACCTACATGGCCAGCCAATCAGCAAGTCTCAGTCAAGTAACATTCTTCCATAAAATACATCAGCACCACATTGACTGTTCAGGAAGACAACCAGCCATGCTTTTCTAACTCCAATCCTGGTGATGTCAAACCTAAGTCTGCTGAGTATGGTGAGCTGGTCTGACCAGCTTCACTCTTCTTGCCTGCATAAGCTGTGACAAGCCAGTCTTCTAATAAATTTCACATGGATAAAAACACTATGTTTCTAACTGGCCAGGAGGTGGTGCTGATGGTTGGTTGGAAAAACTGAGCACTCAAAGAAGAATTGGTCACATTGCTCTGTAACAATATGTCTTTCCATCAGGTGGCCCAAGTTCTGTCCACCGCCACTTTATGATCCCATGTAACACACAGATACTTATATTAGGTAGAAATGCCGCTTGGCCAATGACTAGGATTTTTCATCTTCTAGCTCAGTCTTAATTATCATAGATCTATATGTTTTATAAGACTTATTGGAAGCCAGCGGAAGCATCCTGTCTTCCCAGGCTCACATGGTGACTCTATGCTTTCTCCTATCTTTCCCAGAATCCTCCTTGACTCCTAGTCCCACCTATCTTGTTTTCCTATTGGCCAACAATACTTTATTTATCAACCAATAAGACAATCATAGACACAGAAGGCCCTCCCCCATCATCTCCTCTTTTTTGTCTAAATAAAAAGAAGGCTACCTTATCTTTTATAATAACTGAAGAAAACTATAATCATAACTATCTTGTCTTCAACTCCATCAAAGACCACAGAAGGATAATATATAAACTCTAGAATTGACAGAGAGATCTTGCTACCTGGACAGTCACCCAATGTTCCTCTATAACATTGGGTCATTCATCTTCAGCCCATAGGCCAGTGTGTCTGGCACATTGCTCTTTTCCTGTAGTGTTTCTCTAGCTGGTTATTGACATGTCATGATCTAAGGATAAGTTTTGTTCTGATGGACATCCAAATTAAACTCATATGTTGTACTTGATTATCATGCCTGCTATTTCATTTCTTATTTCTGCTCAAAAAAATTTCTAGTCTCAGTGAATTAAAACAATACATAGTTCTGAAGTTCAGAGATCAGAGATGGGTCTTCCAAGCTAAAAATCAAGCTACTGTAAGAGTTTGCTCCTCTTGGAACCTCTCAGGTGGAGTCCACCTACTTAAGATTTCTATCTCCTGGAAGCTGTCTGCAGTGTCTCAGTATGGTTCCTCCCCTTTCCGTCTCATCAATAAGCACATCCCCACAGTCTCTCCTTCATCACACCTCTATCTCTGACTCACCCTCTGTCTCAGATTTGATTAAATCACACCTGGTTATATAATCTAGGACAAGATCTGCAATAAAATCAAATTTACAAAACCTTATTTGTTCTGAGGATTGACATATCAATATGGGGGTGTTATTATGTGCATCCTATTATCTAAATATGACTTCTGCTCCAGGGCTTTTGTTAAAGAAACTTGAATATTTTCTCTTTAGTAGTTTTCATAGTGTAGGCTTTAAATTTTGCTTTTTTGGTGTGTGTGTTTGATTTACCATAGACTTTTCTGACCTGAATGTATTAATATCACTCTATACTCTCCAATACATTAGCCACTAAATTATGTATCTTTTATATTTAAACATAAGGGAATTAAAATAGATCAAATCAAAAATGCATTACTCACTTAATTGGAGAGAAGGTTCAGTAGTTCAGAATGCTTCCTGTTCTTGTAGAAGACCTGAATTTGGTTCCCAGCACCTTCAAGGTAACTCAAAGCCATGTGTGACTCCATTTCCAGTGGATCCAGTGTGCTCTTGTGACCTTCAGGGATACTAAGTATACACGTAGTACATATACATACATGAAGGCAAAAGACTCATATACACTAGATAAGTAATCTTTTAAAAAAGTTGTTTCCAGCCTCTGTATGTATTATAAGTGCAGAATAGTATATGTGGCCAAGGTTGCTGCTTTGAATATAGACACATAGCATGTGCATTATCACAGAAGGTTCTATTGAAGAACAATCAATGAAGAGGGTCGCCTAGATTCCAGTGTTATTGTTGTTTACTGCATTATTGATTTGGTCGTGAATATTTTGTGACAGTGTTGTATATTTCCACCAAGTATTATTTCACATCTGACACAACTGTCTTTTTAAATGTTATGATTCATATTGTCATGGATGCAATTGTTCAGTTCTTTGTGGTTTCCTCCTGTCATATTGCCTTTTCTATTTCCAGTGGGCACTTCTTGAGCCACTTTGAGTATTATCCAAAGCATTCTTAGTTTTGGGCATTGCACCATTTCTGACATCACTGTATATTTCTGGCCCAGATATCCTGGAGACAATTATTCTAAGTAGTACATATATGTTCTCATTGGTTTAAAGAATTTGGTAGACAGTACTGTTTCAAACATTACCAGTATGAAAGGGTAGAAATTATATTCAGGTAATTTAGGAATAAAGTTGAGTTACCTTTATATATTTAAATATGGCTCTGTTTGTGACTTTATTAAAATGCAAAAATAAAACAAACAAATTAAAAAGTCCATCTATATCTCCTTTAACTATTTAATAATAAGTAAGACCCTTCATTCAGGCAAAGGCTTTATTTTCTAATTCTATTTAAAGTTAATTTGCTCTAATTCACTCAATCCACTTTCTCTTCAATACTCTGCCCTCCTGGATAATTACTTTAGTAAAAGTTTAAGGATACTGATAGTTTGCTGAAAATGTCTTTCCTATAGTGAAGAAACAGAATTGTCTAGTTATTTTATAATTGGAACTAAGTGAACTAAAATGTTTAATTTTTCAGGTAAACTATAAGAGAGCAACACATAGAGCCAAATAAGGAGAAAATTGAAAGTGTCATACGTTGCATATAAGCACACAGCTGTTACGGAAATATGCCAATGCCAGTTACTCATGCAGCAGTGTGAGCCCTTCATCTGAGTTGCGCTTTAAGGCTCATCTCAATACAAACAACTGGAAACAGTCCTCCCTTTTTATTTTATTATCTATCAGAGAGACACTCATAGGCACTATAAGTAAGTTAAGAAAATTCTGCCTGTGTCTCTAGCTTTACTAGGGCTGATGACTACCCAATTGCTTATTGTTAATCAATCTGTCAGTCAGAACTTGGGGTCATTTGTCTTTTGCATATAGTTCCTCTCAGTTTTCTGTTCAGTCCTCTCATCTCTTTCTACATTTCTAGTTCATGTATTATTGCACCCTGTGAGAATCATCCTTCAGCTATCTGGTTCTTGTGGACAGTTAAAAGAACATGGCCAACCATACCCAAACTGTGCTGATCATTAAACTATTTGAAAGCAGACAAAATGAAGGGTAATAATTTTTAACACAGTTGAAGTTCTCTACCACAGCAAGTTGGCAATGATGAAAGGTGTTTTCATAACTTTTGAATATCACAATAAAAAATTGAAATGTCCAATTCAAGTTTAAAAGCATTCACTTTCATATATCAAGTGCACTACAGAACTAATAAATGCAGAACACCTTCATGGCAAAACTCAAGAGAGTCACAAGGGGCATCCTTAAGGTTATATAAGTTGAGAGAACCAGCTCACATAGCCTTAACATTAATTACTAGGTGTTTGCTGTATTCATATGAAATTATGTACAATCTTTCTAAATTGCAAATAACTTAGATCCAAAAAATGATGACTAATGGTATTTAGAACATTGTGTATGTTACAATTTTCAAATAGAAAGTAGGGAACAGTCTTTGGTGACAGAATTGTTGTCAATGGGATGTGAAGTATATTACTTAACTCCTCCATCTTTATTTTTCCTGTAAATATTCTGGTTTGCATCACTGTACCTGGCTCAAATCTACTTGTCTTAATCCACTGAAAAACCTAAAACAAAACACCACAAACTTGGTACTTACAAGCAGTAGAAATGTATGGCTCACACTTTGGAGGCTGGATGTCCAAGACAGATGTGACAGGATTGGCTCTTAATGAGACAATTTTTATTTATTTATGCACAGTGACACCCATCTCTACCCTCACACCATGAAAGAGGCAAGCAAGCATCTTTAGATCTACTTTAGAAGGGTCCTCATCTCACTTGGATGCCTCTGCTTTCATGACTTAATCAAGTCCCCAAATGCTTCACCCACCCAAGTTGGAGGTAGGATTGCAATATCTGAATTCTGAGATGACACAAACATGGAAGCCAGAGTGCCACCTCCCTCCTCCATGCAAACCACACAGTTCTTCGTCAAAAAGCTTCTTTTAAAAAATAGGAAGTTAGAAAATTCAAGTTGACAGAATTAAAGGCCTTGCTTTGTTTAATTCAAGTAAGTTAAACAGGACAGGGGTAGACTTCTGAAAAGCAGCTGAGGCACAGGCACTGTCAAGACTAATGAGTGGATAATCAAACCCCAGCAAGCTTTCAAGGAACTTGGAATACAAATTTCCACGAGAAAAAGACTTTTGATCAGTGTGAGAGGAAGCAGACCCTGTTGAAATTCATGGGCAATTATTTCTAAAATCTTAGCCATACACACTGCTAAGTGGAAGCTCTCCTGAAAAGTTCATAGAACTTCGGAAACTATTGAAGAATAAAAGGGTATGAAATAGGTCATGAAAATAGATCTCCATTTTCTTCTTCACATGACTATGAATGACATCCAGACAAACGGTATTGTTAGAATTTACAATATCATAAATGTGCTGAAGTTGACCTAAATATTTCTTTGGACTCCTAGCTTTGAACTACAACCATGACACATGACACTTTTCTGTAATTATAGTTATGCAGAAGTCCCCAAGAGTGCAAACAGACAGCATTTGGCTGACATGAAAATAACCATAGTGTCACCCTTAACTGTGATGAATACTTTCAGATTTGGGCCAGAAAATGAAGGCTATTGATTTATAAACTGGTTTCAACTGTCAGAAGTTTCTTTATTTTTAATGATGGTTTGTTGTGAATTCTGATTTAGCATGTTTTTAGGAAAAATTTCAAATTGTTTATAAATGAAAACATATAGAAAAGAAAACTAAATGTTTGAGGTTATGTGTTCCTCTCAAGATACACACTGGTTCAAAGGAAGTTGGCCACCGGATTTCCTAAGAATCACAAGGCAAACTTTAGGCAATAAGTGACTACCTTGATATATTCAGTACTGGGGTTTTTGCCATCCTCACAGCCAGGCATGAATAGTTATGTCAAAGACTTTAACATAGGACATATCAATCTAATGATACCAAAATCTGTTTTGAAAATAAAATAGCTATAATAGATTTGATTTATTTTTATTTTGCTAATTCAAGAGTCCTATTTGGAAATTAAAACATTTCCCTGGTGATTGTTCCATAACTCAGAAATGTTTGACCTGACTTTCTTCAGAAAATGGGAGGGGTTTTGTCCCATAATGCTTTCTCTGGGATTTTTTTTCCTTCCAGGTCTTTTGCTTGTGTATTGTGGTCTTACAGTTTCCAATTTTGTGTTTCATGAGGTATCTCTCTCTCTCTCTCTCTCTCTCTCTCTCTCTCTCTCTCTCTGTGTGTGTGTGTGTGTGTGTGTGTGTGTGTGTGTGTGTGAGAGAGAGAGAGAGAGAGAGAGAATGCATGGTCTATGTGTTTCTTATCCTTTTACTTAGGTTCTTTTAATTTCTGTTTGTTTTATTTTATTATTATATTTGATGGTTATTGCCTAACAAAAGAAAAAAAAGGGTATGGATTTTCATGGGTGGGAAGATGAGGAGGATCTGGAGAAAGGGAAACCATGATCACAATATATTATTTGAAAAAACAATTTTGATTTTTCTAAAAAATGGAAAATTAATAAATAAAAAGAAAAAAGGCTTTATTAGCTTGAATTATTTTATTTTGGTTATTATCCATCTAATCTTTTAAAAAACTCTGAATAGTTGGCCCGTTTATTTCTTGTGTTGCAGACTGAAGCCATGTCTTCATGCTATGCTAGACAACTGCTCTACTACTCGGCTACAGTGGTCATCCTGAGTTTACAGCTGAAACTTTGGTTGCTAATGAAATGGAATGATGAGGAAGCTCTGCTCATGTGAATATCTTCCATCTTCTTCTGATTTGAATAAGGGAATGACTATCACCCATCACCAAAACAAACAAGCAAATGACTACAAAAATCTTCTTCTGACCTGTGCTAATATGTAATAATAAAAATGTTTCTTTGCATTCTAAGTTTTCATGCTTTAGAACTTTCTGAAAAATTACAGTGTCTCTGTACAGACAGATGCTCACTGGGTACTTAGCTTCTCTCATCCCTTGTCCTGAAAGAAGTGGTTGTAGAGAAAGGAATGAGAAGAGGATTGTGAAAAGGGAGAGGGGTCTATCTGACAGATACTAAATCTGATTTGAAGCTTTGCCTCAGCTTTCTTTCCCAGTCCAGAGATAGGTCACTACACAAGAGCTGCTGGCTCTGCCAAGAGGAAAAGTGAATCTCAAGCTCCTGGGAAAAACAGAATTGATTGTGTCTCACTTTCAGTAACCCGAAAAAAGCAAACAAACAAAAACATTTGGACTTTGCTTTGTTCACTCAAGAAAGATCTTATCACTTCCCATTGGAAACTCTTTTGTTGTTGTTGTTGGCAATGACACTGGAACACTTAAGACATAAATCACCAGGACTACATTCATTCCGGGGACTACAGTGTTTCCTGCATTACACCAAGGAAGACACAAGTGAATTTATTTTTTAACAGAGAAATAACATCCATATTTCCTCCAACAGCCTTATGATTTGCTTTCTGAAAAGATCACAAATGGCTTGGAAATATCATGAGAAAGGAAACGTTTAAGGCTACAAAGGATGAAAGCCCCTTTGAAGTATACAGAGCATATCTCAGAACACTTGGGCAGTGAGTCTGGCTCTGAGATTTTTGGTTTCTAATGGAATAAGCAACGTAGTTGGGGACTATAATATTTTCATTTACTTACTACAGAAATGTCTATCATTTAGAATTTTCTCTTAGAATAAAGTATTTGTGAAAAGCTACCTATAAGCAATATGAGTGAAAGCTGAGGCATACTCTGTGAATTACTAGAGGTCAAGAGAGATATTGTAAGAATAGGAGATGGCTTCTTTGCTCAGGAAAATAAAACTATGCCCAGTAAGTTGAAATGAAAATGTCACCCTTGATGGACCCTATAGACTCTGCAATATAGAGGGATACAGCTAAGCACTTTGGCCACATTCTTTACCAATCACCTGTGATGCATATAGGACATGCCAGGGCCTGTGAAATTGAACCTGGTATAAGAGAGTTAAGTCACCAAGGACATACGCCTGAAGGGAATATCAGAGACCTACAGCCTTCCTTGTTCTCCCTCTGCTTACTAAATAACCTAAATACTCCCACCATTGTGTACTGTGCCACCACAGGCTTAAAGTAACAGGGTCCAGTACTCACATACTGAAGCCATGAGCCAAAACAAACACTTCCCTTATTAACTTGATTATCTTTGATTTTTTTCTTAGAGTAATTTAAATCTATAGTAATACAAATTTCTGCTCTCCCACTGCTGTTTAAATGTGACCATTCTGTTGAGTTTGATTATCCTTCCTGAATCTCTGGATAGGCACAATAAATGTTTGAAAAGATACCAATTCTCTGATTTAGTCTCTCTCTCTCTCTCTCTCTCTCTCTCTCTCTCTCTCTCTCTCTCTCTCTCTCTCTCTCTCTCTCTCTGTGTGTGTGTGTGTGTGTGTGTGTGTGTGTGTGTGTGTGTGTGTGTGTGTGTGTGTGCATGCTTGGGGTTAGGTTGGAGTTACAGCCATGTATGTACATAAACATATAGGGGTCAGAGGACCACATTGGATGTTATCTCTCAGATATTATCTTTCTTTGATAAAGGACCTCTTACTGACATAGCCCTTTCCAGCTGTGAGAGGCTGCCTACATGCCCAGTCTGCAATTTAGGCTTTATCTTTGCAGGTTCACAAAAAGATCTGTGAGGGTCATCTTGCTGAGAATCCAACCTTAACACACTGCCTGGCTTTGACAACTTTCTCAAAGTTTAGTACAAACCTCTGTGACTCTATAACTCATAAGTGCAAAGCCAGCAAGATGTAGATAATGCTTCCACATTCTGTTGCCAACTTGAAATGTACTCTTGTCCCCTATCTTCCATAGCTACAGTAGCCATGTGCCTCAATGACTGGAACTGGGACAACATCTTGGGATGAATGTTTTCTAGTCAGGAACCCTCTCAGTGGCATTGCAATTCAAAGTCTCTCCTTTCAAATGAATTCACATTTTTAGAAACCTTGCACTTTTTTTGGCCCATTCCAGACTCCAACCCATCTATGATCTGCTGAAGCATGTGAAGGGGCCAGTCCTTCAGACCCAAAGCTGCAGGATCTCCGAAACACAGGGCAATTTTATTTAAAAAATTTATAAATATTTATAAAAGAACAAAAGTATGAGTGACATACTTACCATTTGAGTGATAGGTGTAGCATATTCATATAACAGAACATTATTCATTAATAAAATGCAACCTACAGATTCACAGAAAAGTATGAAATATTCTCAAACCATAATACCAAATAAAAACATTTTACAGAAAAAAACACAAATTGAGCAGTTCTATTGGTAGACATTTCTTGCATGGTCATAAGTAATTAGTTATTGGAAATTTTCCAAACAGCAGTTACCTCTGAAAGATATTGGAGGGTGATAACCTAAATGAGCTATGAAAAACTGCAATGGGGTGTAGAAGTATCTTTTAATAGACTTATAATATGCCAAGTATATAGCTATAGTTTTATCTAATGTACACTGGAGATTTGTACATTTATTATATGTTTTTACAAATAGAATAAAAAATGTAAAAATCAAAGTTAAAGTATATATTTGCATTATCTTATGATATTTGATATTTAACATGCTTTCCTCAAGTAATTTCTAATAATTCAGTAATGGACGTGCTTTTAAGTTTTTAACTGAACCTCATTTTGATTTATGACTTCAATAGGTTTTGATAACTTTTAGGCTTTCTAGGGTGAGTCAGCATTCTAATTTTAGACAGTGTTCTTTCCAGACACAGAAGTAATTACAGACACAGCTTCTTCTTGTATAATTAAAAACACACAGCTTTCAACTTACATTTATATATAAAAAGAAATTATTAATCCATTTGAAATAAAGAATGAAAGAAATTACCCTATTGAAATAATGAAAAAAGCAGAAATGTATTTTATTATTTGGAAGAAGTGGTCATAGCTTTAAAAATGTATTTGTATTCCTTGATAATTTCATACATGTATATAATGATTTTAGCTTCCCTCATTACCTTCCTTCATCTTACTTCCTTTTCCCACTGTGGTGGTTGAAAGGAAATGCCCCCCAAATGGAGTGGCACTATTAGGAGGTGTGGCCGTGTTTGGGTAGCTGTGGTCTTTTTGGAGGAAGTGTCTCACCTTGGAGGTGGCCTTTGAGGTCTCATGTCTGCTCAGTCTATTCCCAGTGTCACAGACCTCTTTCCTGTTGCCTGTGAATCATGTCTATTTGCATGCTACCTCTTGTGAACCATGATGATAAGGGGACTGAATCTCTGAACTGTAAGTGAGCCACCCAATTAAATGTTTTCCTTATTAGAGTTGCCACATGGCAACTCTTCACTGTAATAGAAACCCTAACTAAGACACTCACTGAAATCCTTCTTAAGTTGTCCTCCTATGTGTGTGCCCACTCAGAGCTTAGTTAGGTTTGCTTGGCTAAACAGGGGTGTGTGCCTGTTTACTTGGTTATTAACACAGTTGAAGAAAATAACATCCCTTCCTCCAGTAGTCATTAACAACAAAAAAGAACCTTAGAGAAGGTTGCAGTTTTTAGGCTTCTTCCCTGTCCCTGATGAATCTAAAGGGCCCAGTCTTAGGCAGATAACCACAGTTGCAGTGAGTTTATGACAGCAATGCCATGTTGTATCCAAATGTCCTTTGTGCTGTGTGTTTTCTCATTCTCTGGTTCTGACATTATTTCTGCCTTCTCTTCCATGATGCTTCATAGTTATTGAAGAGGTGATATAGATGTCCTACTTAGGGCTCTGCACTCCACTGTCAATTGTTCTTAGTATTTTGGATGGTTAGAAGTTTCTGCCTTAACTGATACACTATTCAGTAAGAAGCTTCTCTGGTGAAGGCTGACTGGGTTCAGTACTAATCTATTGATATAAGCATGAACATTTAGAAGGCAGTTGCTCAAAATATTTTTGTCACAGCATTAACAACAGCAAAAGAAGAGGAGAGGAGAAGCCAAAACTATTGTCTCTAAGCAAGCCCAGCTGAGGATATTTTTCAGCCTATTGAGTCTCTTACACAAATTGTTTATGCTAATGAGCTTCAGACTAATATGCCGATATACTCAAATGATCTCAACTGATCAGTGGTGCTTCCCTTGTGCCCCCTCTGGTCCAGACATTTTCAATGCTGTGAAGGGAGCCCTGGCTGCACTGTACCTTTTTCTTACAGTCTTTTTCCTGTACTCACCATCGTTTAGATTTCCCTTTGGGGAGAAGAGACAGAGAACAGCCACTTCACACCTGTACTGGTTGTTCTTCTCAATTTAGAATTCCTTTCTACAGGTACAAAGCACGATATGTGAGGTGGTCCTGTATGTTTCAGCAAGTCCATTCTCCCTGATCCTATTTACTAGAAGTGTCTTTGTCTTTCACCCCTGTGACAATCCACAAATGCTCACATATTTCCAAGAATGCCTCCTCCCTGGATACATTCATAGCATATTATAATTTTTGTGTTCTTTTTCATTTATGTAGCTCTTGGGAGTGGGAACTACATATTACATGGCATTTTTTATGAGATTGGTTATGGAATGCATTATTCATTTGATTACATTTGATTACTTTTTGCAAACAAGAATGATAGCAATTTAAATAAAGCAATAGGATAAAATTTGTCCTTTCTCTTGTGCAAACCAGGTTTCTACCATGCCCACATCCATAACAACAATAATTCCTTATCCATAGGTCCTAAGCTCATACTTTTTCTCTATTTGGGTATTTTGGTTGCTTGGGACATGCAATATGATACATATCTCTGTTTTATGAATCTCTAGTACATTATGATTAATTTATGTTTTAAATGTATGAATATGTATCTATTAATGTGTCAAACACAGACACTAACCCCAGGGTCTATAGTTAGAAAAACTCTGAATACAAAACAAATTCTAAGTTTTAAAACTGAAATATCCCTTAGAGGCATAATTTCTTTCCCACAGGTAAATAAACTGAGGTTGAGGTATATTGGGGATATATATCACATGCTTCATGTGACAAGTCTAGAAAATTTCAGAAGCATAGAAACCATGGTACATAATTATTTTCTTTGTAAATACTTACTTTTGTACATAAATCTTCAATTCCCAAGTCATGAAAATATCTGAACATGAAAAACTGTAATACTTTGTTTGCATTTCTGTGGATGTTTTCTTACTGTTTCTATACATTGTTTTCTTTAATTTTTCACACTATAAGTTAGCTATCAGAACTATTATCTTCTGGCTTTTATACGATGGTTATCACAGAACTAGTGAATGTAGGGGAAATGTTAGTCACGCCCTCTTGGGATCTGGCACAAGTGACACAGACCATGCACACTAGGGCATGGTCAGAGCTTCCAGAATATTACACCTGTAGCACAGACACTGAAATCAGCAATTAATAAATGGGACCTCCTGAAACTGAGAAGTTTCTATAAGGCAAAGGACACAGTTGGCAACACAAAATAGAAGCCCACAGAATGTGAAAAGATACTCACCAACCCCACTTCTGACAGAGGGATGATCTCCAAAATTTACAAAGAACTCAAGAAGCTAGTTTCCAAAATACCAAACAATCCAATTAAAAAGTGGGGTACAGAACTAAATAGACAATTCTCAATAATGGAATCTAAAATGGCTTAAAGACACATAAGAAAGTGCTCAACATCCTTGGCCATCATGGAAATGCAAATCAAAACAACTCTGAGATACCATTTTTCTCCTGTCAGAATGGCTAAAATAAAAAACACCAATGATAACTTATGCTGGAGAGGATGTGGAGAATGGAGAACAGTCCTCCACTGCTGGTGGAAGTACAAACTCATACAGCCACTTTGGAAATCAGTATGGCAGCTCCTCAGGAAAATGGGAATCAGTCTACCACAAGATCCAGCAATTCCACTCTTAGGCATATGTCCAAAAGAAGCACGTTCATACAACAGGGAGATCTGTTCAACTATGTTCATAACAGCATTATTTGTAATAGCCAGAAACTGGAAGCAGCCTAGATGCCCCACAACTGAAGAATGGATAGAGAAAATGTGGTACATTTACAAAATGGAGTACTACTCAGCAGAAAAATGGAATCTTGAAATTTGCAGGCAAATGGATGGAACTAGAAGAAACCATCCTGAGCAAGGCAACCCAGTCACAAAAAGACAAAAATGGTATGCACTCACTCATATGTGGATTTTACACATAGAGCAAAGGATTACCAGCCTATAATCCACAACACTAGAGAAGTTAGGCAACAAGGAGGACTCTAAGAGAGACATACATGGTCCCCTGTTGAAGGGAAAAGGGACAAGATGTCCTGAGCAAATTGGGAGCATGGAGGAGCTAGGAGAATGAGAATGGGAGAAGAGGAGGGGTGAGGAGGATATAAGGGAGCAAGAAGTTTGTGTAGGGGGAAGAATATAGGAGAGCAAAATAAGAGATACCATTAGAGAGGGAGCCAGTACAGGTTTAAAGAGAAATCAGGCACTAGGGAAATGTCCAGAGACCTACAAGGATGATACCAACTAACTAAGCAACAGTGGAGAGGCTGCCTTAAATGCCCTCCCCTGATAATGAGATTGATGAATAACTTATATGCCAACCTATAGCCTTCCTCCAGCAGCTGATGGAAGTAGAATTAGATAGCCAAAGCTAAACACTGAACTGAACTGGAATCCAGTTGCAGAGAAGGAGTGATGAGCAAAGGGGCCAAGACCAGGCTGGAGAAACCCACAGAAACAGCTGACCTGAACAAGGGGGAGCTCTTGGCCTCCAGACTGATCACTGGAAAACCAGCATGGAACTGATACAGACCCCATGAATGTGGGTATCAATGAGGGATCTCAGAATTATATGAAGCCTCTTGTAGTAGATCAGTATGTATCCCTAGCATAGGAATGGACTTTGGGAGCCTATTTCACATAGAGGGATAGTCCCTCAGCATAGACACAGGGAGGAGGAGGGCCTAGGTCCTATCCCAAAGGATATGACAGACGACTCTGAAGACCTCCCCATGGAAGGACTCACCCTCCCTGGGGAGCAGAATTGGTATGGGATAGGTAGGGTGTTAGTGGGGGCAGGCGAGTACATGAGGGAGAGGGACCTGGGATTGACTTGTAAAACAATCTTGTTTGTAATTTAAATAAAAAAATGGAGAAAAAATTTACAATGGACAAGGTAATCCAGGCCTGGAAAGACAAACCCCATGTTCTCTCTCATGTATGGATCTTAGACTGGGCTATTTATCGTTCTGTGATTAATTTGGAGTAACTCCAGAAGCCAATAAACTACATCGGGGACAGTAGCGGGTGTCTCTTTGGAGGGAGGCAATAGTACAGAAGGAAAACGGAGGTGGAGGGTGGGAATTCTGAGGGTCGAAATGTTCAATCAAGGAGAAGTTGGGAGCATGGAGGAAAAAGGAGAATGAATGGAAACAAAGCATGCTATTGAAAAAGCCACACAGAAACCTACTGTCTAGTCACTGGTTTAAAAGGAATAAAATGGAGTTTGAAATAGATGTCCCACAAGAATTGAGAGTGCTGATCCTGTAAGTAATGACTCTAAACAAGACCTCCAGTGCCAGTTGTGAGATTCCTCTATAGAGGTTATTGGTTAGCAAGGCTCCAGAGAATCCTAAAACAACATAAACTTTTGTCACTCCTCATAGTTGCCATCAGAAGGAACTGACAAGCCTCTGTTGCTGAAGATGCCACACACCTTATTTTCAAGACACAGAAATCAAGCTGAAACTGAACTGGAACTTTCCTCACTGCTAGTAGCTTTCACAGTATGACAGTGTTCCATGCAGGCTGCTGTGAGTATAAAGACACCAATGGTGTTGTTGCGCTGGGAACTTTATAAACTATAATGGCAACTTGCTAGGTAGTAGTGGCAGAATTGTTATGGAGGTAACCAACCACTGCCTAATTTGATTTAGGGCTTGGCCCATTAGAGGAAATGCATGTCAAGTACTGTGTATCCAGTCAATAGCAATAAGCTCTTAGTTGTAAATGAAGTGCAGTACATGGTCTGTGAAAGCTATCAGATAGTGTTGTAGCAACATCAAACATTCAGTTGTCCTTCAGGGGAGCATTGAATGGTCTATTTGCAAAAATTTCTTACTTATTGCCTGAGACATTTCCTAATAATAAGTAGCACTAAACTTTGAAATACCAAGCACGTGTAGTACTATAAAAACAATGTGTTTTTTTTTTTTTTTGAGAGCACAAACTATTGCTTTTACCTTGGTTACCATGGTGCGCACTATTGTATGTCATCAAAAGTATATCCAGGGTAGGGAATGACTGTAATCTGTCATTGTGTTTTTAATTCTACCTTTCCAAAATTCCATCTATCACTCTTCCCTTTTATGCACCTTCAATATCTGAATGGGCAACCAGCATGCATTCTGTTATTGATACAATTCACTCCATTATGAAGATCTGAAATGTGCTTTTAACTTCTCAATGTTTGAGCTTGTGTTTTATTATCAAAAGAATGCATTTTGTCCTTTTGTGCTTGTGGCTTTTTTTTAAATTGTAGAGTAAGATTTGTTACAAAAGAAAACTGGAGCCCAAAGTTGTTAATAGTTTAATCATCGTGCCATGTTTTGGGACTGTTTACTAGTTCATCTACTATCTATGACATAAGCATAGATCTTCAGAGGGAAAAGAAATCGTATTTACCATGTGTGTCTGCAGCTGTATGTGTGGTAATTTTGAGCCAGTTAATTATGTGGTTCTGTTGGGACCAACTCAGTTTGCTCACATCATTTTAGTCAGTTCTGTCTTCTGATTTTATAATCTCTTTCCAAAGTATTTTTCCCTCTTGGTAATGGAGTGATTGTTAAAAGTCAGATTTGCTTAAACATTCAAGTTTTTTTCTCCAGATAAGTGTAAGTTTGCTCTCTGTGACATCTGTGGCCAAAGCAACTTAAAACCTTAAGCTTAGACCAAGAGTTAGCCTTGCCCAGGATAGAACAATATTGCAACTTTACATGGAAAGTACAGAATATACTGGGCACAATGAAGAATCAGGCCTGTTAATTCAAGCAAAGATTATGATGGGTTGGAACAATTGTTGTATAAACATTTTTTAAACCTAAAGCATCAAAAACAAAGCAAAACAGAAACAAAAACAACTTTTCCTTAGCATTGTAAAACTGAGCCAAAATCTAATTGTGTAGTTAGTCCCGCCACAGCCTAGTTGTTTGACCTTGTTTAAGTTGGTCAACTACATTAAGCTTGAGCTTCCTGCAAAACAGGTACAATTATATCTGCCCCCAGAGCTGTTTTATGAAAAATCTTTTATGCTTTGGAAGTGAGGTTGTGACCCTGGATAATGATAACTAGCTCCCAAACTAAGTTAAAATATACATTGTGTTGGCAAATGACTTAAAAGGCACTTAGAGAAAAACAATTCATTACACATTTTATTCATGGAATAAATGAAAAGAAATCATGTCCATAAGTAGAGAGAGGGAAAGTCATTCTTCTGCTTATATAATTTTATAAAGTTTTAATATTATGTTTAAAAATCTGAATTTTCAACAGGTCTTCTATGAATTCTAGACCATAGATCCAGTTTGCTTCCTTAGATAACCAGACCTCTATCTAGACCAGATCTTCCATGTTTGTATAATGACTGATTTTCTTATGAGGAAACAGAAGATGCAGGGACAGTTTGAACCATTTCTGAAGGTTCATAAACTGATGGTTGAACAGGGTTTTGATTACCACCTCTACTCTGCAATTTTATACTTGCTTTTTATTTTGTGGCTGATGACTCACAGTGTGTGGGAAAAAGGCAAAGCTGTTATAATCATTTAGAGTGTTTTTAGCTTCTTAATTAAATTGGATTTCGCAAAACAGAATCTACTATGTGGAAAATCTTTTTGAATATGCTTTTATATTCCATCTTGTTTTTTCTCCTTCAGAATAAATCAAAGCAAGTTTCATATAATCTTGTACATTTTAATAATATTTAGTGTAGCTAAGTATTCTATCTGTGTTGAAAAATTTTAAAAAATAATCATAAATGTTTACTTGTAATGTACTTTAATGCAAATAAGTATTTTAAATATGTTTATGATATTTTAGAATTGATTTAATTTAAAGGCACTTAAAATTATTAGCAAAACTAAAATGAATACAACCTTTAGAACCATTGTATCTTGGGTGTGTCCTACATCACATTAAAAACAAAAATCTCATTTTTGTCAAATTCATCAAATTTCAATTTCAAAGGTAAAGTCATTGACTTAGCCACATTTTGGGTGAAAAGAAATTGAATATTGTAGTCAATTGTCTAGTGACTAAATTTCAACTAGCAATTCCATTTAAATTCCTTTTTCATATGTATACATGTGCAAATATTACTTAAAATGTATGTGGGCATGGGCGTGTACATGTATGTTTGTATGCATATTCACTATTCATTTATATTCTACAGTAGTGGGTTCCCATATGACATCTTCAAAGCTCTTTAATGTTAGTTATCCTTTCCCAAAAATGCATCTGCTATTCTGCTTTTCTGTGTTCCATTCCATTTAACACTTCCTGTCTCATTATTCCCTTTCTTCCTTCAAACCATCTGTGTTCCATCCACTTTTCCTTGAATTTCTTCTATGGCCACTTCCTAGTTTCCTGCTTTCATGGGCACTCCAATTTAAACACACATATCTAAAGAGCCAATAAGTTAAAAAGCTTTCAGCCTTTGGAGCTCCTTCAGCCCATCTTTCTTCCTCCTGGTCCTCTCACCCCTTCTCACCCTTTCACTTAATTTTTCTGGTTGCTCTGTATCCCACTCTATATGTGAAGTAATTTCATGTAGGTCTTTGGAGGCTGTGACCTGTGCCCTGGCACCTCACTTTCAGAAGAAATTGAAATATGTATCCTGTAGCAGAAACAATGGGGCTGCTCATAGGTAAAGAGGCACCAATACTTTCATAATAATCATTAGATAAGATTGAAAATGTTCAGATTCTTCTTCAATGCCTTTTTCCAGCAGATAGAAGTGCAAGACATAGTGTGTACTTGCTGTCTACAACTGTTTGTGATTTTTCCTTGCTTTTTAAAATCATTACAACTGCTTTGCAGAAAAATAAATACTATTTTTCCTCCAATGTATTTTTTTTCAGCCAAGAAAAGTCCAAGGTTCCTAGTAATGATTATATCAAGATATTCCTACAAGTATCATGATGTTTTAGGAGGTCAAAGAACCTATCAATCGAGGAATACTCCCTGAGCCAAGACGTACGAGAGTGGGCCTAGGCCCTATCCCAAAGGATACAATAGACTCTGATGACACCCTATGGAAGGCCTCACCATCCAGGGGCAGCAGAAAGGATATGTGATAGATAGGGTTTTAGTTGTGGGGGGAGTGGTAGGGGAGGACGGGTGAGAGAAGGGAACTGGGATTGTCATGCAAAACAATCCTGTTTCTATTTCAAATAAAAAAAGTTGAAAAAAAAGAACCTATCAATCAGTAGCAACATACTCCCATAGAGTAATAAAAACAAATTTATAATTTATTTCTTCCTGTTTTTTTTCTGATAAGTAGTCAGTATGACTAGAAAGGTACTGATTCAGCTTGAAGCAATCTTTAAAGATGTTATTATTGAACAGATCTAAAATCTAAAATCTAAAAGTTAGCATCAAGACACTGAGAGCTAAATGTTCCATATCTTGTTAATTTTTTTTTGACACAGGGTTTCTCTGTGTAGCTTTGGAGCATATCCTGGCACTCACTCTGGAGACCAGGCTGGCCTCGAACTCGCAGAGATCCTCCTGCCTCTGCCTCCTGAGTGCTGGGATTAAAGGCGTGCACCACCAACGCCCGGCCATATCTTGTTATTTTGATTGGTTGAGTTGTGTGGGTGAGTATAACTGGGGAAATAAACTGTTTTCATTGCTGTTTTAAAAATGCACAGTCTATGCATTCCTACACAGATTTCAACCTGTTTTTTATCTTACTCATGTTTCATAGTATTGTTGCCAAACATGACTATTTATGCAGTTCCAATACTAACAAAAATATTTAATTAACAAATGATAAATGTAGATACCAGAGGTCAAGTGAGCCTTTTTAATATAATCACATCAATCTTCCCAAAGTTTATTTTTTATTATGTTAGCCAATATTTAGAAAGAAATAGGAGAAAAGCACAATGAATGTCCCTTGTTTTTGATTAAGAATCACCTGTTTGTTTATGCTTCCAAATACCTTATATGCATCTTATACATTGTAGATATTTAACTACTATAACTGTGCTCAGTTTAGACTGATTTTTGAAAATGTTTTTTTGGATAACACAAATACACATTTATAATATTCATTGATAGTTTCTCATCAGTATCCATTATTATTTGCTTCTGTTTAAACATGTAAATTTAGAAATTGGTTTTAAAACTTCTAGAACTTTCCCCTATCTAGGTAGATGTATGATGTTCTCGGTAGAGACAATATTTCCAGTCTCCTTTGCATCTTGTGTCAATCATATGACCAAGTTCAAAGATGTGGGATATGATTGAATGTGGTCAGTGTCATTCAAGTCAAATGGAGTATTCTCTGTAATTGACTTCCTCTCCTCTATCCCTTTATTGATCTTCTATGTTTCATAATAGTGATGTGTGACTAATACATGACTAAACAGGCAAGGATATCACCATAGGACAATTTAAAAGTCACAAATAAGAATGAATTCTTGGTAGAACTCCTTAGGATTACTTACCAGTTCTGAACTATTACATGTGAAAGAAATAGGTGTCTGTATTGTTGATATCACTGTTTGGGGGAATCTCTTATAGCAGTTTTATGTTGCTTGTACAGAACTTAAAGATATATATATATATATATATATATATATATATATATATATAATGTGTGTATATATACACATATATGTACACATGTACATTATTTTAATATAACATACAATTTTATACAAAAATGTATTATACCTATATCTATATTTATCTCTCTCTCTCTATATATATATAGAGAGACACTATATATATATATATATATATATATATATATATATACATCTTGTATATGTGTATATGCACATCTCAAACCAGAAATACATATCCAAGCATGATCAAATATGTGCTGTTGGGCTCCTGCCCTGGTATGTTAATTCTTTTGGGGAATAAAAAATGTATGCATGTGTGTGTGTGTATGTGTGTGCATGTGTGCATGTATCTTTTTAGTTTGAGAACATGAGCCAAAATTAGTCAGTGGCTCAATATTCAGATATTAACTCCCCTTGGAAAGAAGTTCCTTCAAGGACATTTACCAGAAGAATTTTGTCATGATGATAGATAGATACTTTTAATCTCCAAAATACCAATTCAGCAGAAATCAAGCTACAAGTCAGAATGGTGATGAATAAGTATTAAGGTTTCCATAAATTGTAGAATTCGTTTACGATAAGTCAAATGAGGTGAACATTCACATATAGAGTTGAGGTGGCTCACTTAGTGACTCAGAAGACTAGAGGTTAGCTGTACTTGTTATTTAAGCCAATGTAAGAAATAGTAACTCAAGATACATGTTCTAAGAACAGCATTGGACTGTTCAAGCATCCAGTGAGCTGTGTATCAAAATGGTAAGACAGGAAAGCTGTGGTACTTGGGTGCAGATTGAATATACATAATTTAACTAAGATTGGATTATGAAACCAAATAAGAAAATATTTTCATTTATACCATTAACCAAGAATACAAAAATGATAGATTCTCACTCTTATTAGATCCTGTAGAAAGCCTGCATCTGGCTTGTAGAGAAGAGGAGGGGGTGGCATAAGTAACAGGAAGCTGATAGTGAATTAGATGAGTCAGTCATATTTAAAATAGCAGATCACAAAAGATATGCAGAAACTGAGAAACAAGCATCAGCTTAGACTTGCATAGTGTGATGAGTGTAATAGAGTTTGAGGATGAGGGCTTCTTACCCACTTTGATATAGTCAATGGTGGAGAAGATAGAAAAAGCAATGGCAACAGGAAGGCTTCTGAGGCAATGTCAGAAATGTCTGCAGCTAGGAAGAGGAATATAGGTCATTTTAGTCATTCAGTTGTTACTGGAATGTCTCCAGGTGGTAAGGTATAGATGTGATGGTTAGCATTGCATTTGAAGTTTAGACTTACTATTCTTGACAGATTAAACAAATGACTCTAACATGTAAGCCTCTGGCTTATACAGGCTGGACCCTGCCAGCCTACTTCCATCTTTTTCCCAGACATTGAAGACTATTCTTAAATTGACTTGTCTTATAAAATTTGCTGTTCTAGCAAGATAGTTTGTCATAAGACTGACTGTCATTTATGTCATTTTTAGAAACCAAAAGCATAAAGAATACATGATACAATAGCAATATTCCACTAAAATCAGCATACATTTCAGTTAATCAGGAAGTTCTAAATGGGAGCTCCTTAAGACTAAGAAAATAAACAACTCACAAGTCTTAGGAACTCCCTGAAATCTAACAGATTCACTAGACTTCTCCCTGCCTGAAGTTATGTGAGCAGTTACAGGCACTGAGGAGAGAATCTCCAACTTGTCAAGCTGCCTACAAGATATACAGAGAGTGCCAGAGTTCCAGTTTATGAATAGTAGTCTTTTGATGAAACAGTGACATTTGATTCACCCATGCTCCTGTAAATAACCTTAATAAATTCCTTGGTTCACCTTGTTGGACTTTATTGGTATCATTATTTTGTTCTATTGTCAGTTTCCTGTCTGGGACAAGTACGCATTTATTCATATCACTCCAGAAATAGTGTCATACAACAGGAGGACAGTGTGGATAGGTAATGTGAACTCTAGTTGATACACAGTGGCTATCCCAGGTCTTTCTGCCATTGACTTGTTGTGTGACTCTGGGAAAAGTACCTCAACATTTCAACTACTGTTATGATAAATCTTTCTGCCAAAAGCCGGCTGAGCCCCACTGCCACCTGTGAGCTTTACGACAGCTGCCCGCCCGAGTTAGGCCCAAATGAATACACAGAAACTTGTATTAGGTTCAAAGCTGCTTGGCCAATGACTAGGATTCTCATCTGCTAGCTCAGTCTTAGCTATCATAAATATATATTTTATAAGACTTATCAGACACCTTATTGGCGTCCCTCCTTCTTGGTGGATCACATTGTGCTGCTGGAGGAGCAAGGGGAAAAAGAGACCCTTCCTGTTTCTCCTTTGCTTAAATATGAGTCTCCTTGCTATGTCACTTCCTGCCTGGATCACCACTTCTCTACTACATTTCCCAGAATCCTCTTTGACTCCTAGTCCAGTCTAACTTGCTGTCTCATTGGCCAAACAGTATTTTATTTAACAATCAATAAGATAAACATACATAGTACATTCCCCATCATCTCCTCTTTTCTGTCTAAATAAAAGAAGGATAACTTATCTTTTATAATAACTGAAGAAAACTATAACCATAACTATCTGTCTTTAATTCTATCAAAGACCACAAAAGGATAATATATAAACGCTAGAATTGACAGAGACATCCGCTACCTGGACAGTCACCCAAAGTTCCTCTGTAATGTTGGGGCATCCATCTTCAGCCCATAGGCCACAGTGTGTCTGGCACACTTTTCCATTTCAACAGGAATACTTTAGTATTGTCTTGTTTTGTAAGTTCAGCAGTCACTTTCTTGTGGGTCCTGTATGTTCAGTTTATACAGCAACAAACAGTCCAGGTAAGAGCAGTTTTTTGCCCAAATGGCTAATCTTGCCATGTTGAAAGCAAACTCCATAATGAGTTGCTCCAATGCCCATCCTCCTTTCTGACAGAATTGGTGTGCCAGGAGCCGTAACAAACTACAATATTGGAATGACATATTCTCTGAGCTGATTTCTTTAAGTGGACTTTAAATAAAGAATACAATTTATGCTTGGCCTTGTGACATTTTAATCCCAGCTCTTGGAGGCAGGCCTATCTCTATGAATTCAAGGCCAACCTGAGCTACAAACTGAGGTACAGACCTGTCATAACTAAATAGTTAGAGCTTATCACCAAAAAAATGTATGTGGCAAAAAATTAATTTTGCCTATTTCTTTGATTTTTTCCCTCATGTGTCTACCAGCAAAAGAAAAGTTTCACATGGGACTTTCCTTAGTTCCTCAAATTCAGCAATGTCTCCTGACAAGCTTCATGGTTTTTCTGTTCTCTGGAGCTTAAGTGTGTGTGTGTGTGTGTGTGTGTGTGTGTGTGTGTGTGTGTGTGTGTGTGTGGTGTGTGTGTATGTGTGTGTGTGTGTGTGTGTATGTGTCTATATTTGTGTGTTTCTGTGTCTATATTTGTGTGTGTGTGTGTGTGTTTCTGTGTCTATATTTGTGTGTTTCTGTGTCTATATTTGTGTGTGTGTGTGTGTGTGTGTGTGTGTGTGTGTGTGTGTTCTGTCTTTCTGTATGACTGTCTGTCTGAGTCTGTAGCACAACTTAAATAGGTCTTAGTAATAAAAACCTGGAGTCAGATATGGGAGTAAATACAGGAAGATCAGAGAAGTAAAGGAGTCGACCTCCCACCTCTACTGAATCCTCAAACCAAATGAGTTATCCTGCCTCTAGGAATAGTCAGACTGAGTGCCATCTCTGTGAAAACTCAGACTGAATGCAATGAGCTCCTGTCTCCTCCTGCCCTATATTCCTCTTTCCGCCCAGCCATATCACCCCTGTCTCTAAAGGCGTGGGATCCTAAAAACTTGGATCAAAAGTGTGAGCTCTGTTTCTCTTTTCAACTGGATCAATCTCATGTAGCCCAGGGTGAACTCACAAAGATCCATCTGCCTCTGCCTCCAAAGTGCTGGAAATAAAGGTGTGTGTCTCCAAGTACTGGGATCAAAGACATGAGATCCACATGCTAGGATTAAAGGTGTGTGCCACCACTTCCTGGCCTCTATGGCTAACTAGTGGCTAGCTCCACACTCTGTTCTTCATGCAAGATTTATTTGTTAAAGCACAAACAAAATATCATCACATGAGTATGTTTAGTTTGTTTTGTCATTTGTATAGTCTCATGCATCTCAGGCTGGTTTTGAACTCCTGACCCTTCTGTAGACTACTTAGGGGCTGGCTACACCCTTCTGCCTCACCCTCTCTCGTGCTGAGATTCCAGTCATGAACCACCATGACCAGTTGGTTATTATATTTTAAAATGTTAAAAGATTTAAAGGTAAATGGTGGTATAAATGATGAAGGCTTTGGTCATCCTTGGTAGCCAAAAAGATACTACTGCTGGTATTCAGATCCAGCACTGTGAGAGGCATATATTCTATTTATGCAGCTCTGGAGTTAGGAGAGGAGGGTCTGAAGTGTAATGTTTTGCTCTTTTCCACCAAGGCCATTGGCTCTTTTTGATATTTTCAAGTGACACACCCGAGAGAATTAAACTAGGAAGAGTTTGTTACCTAATTTCTGGCAACCAAGAAATTTCAGCTGATTTTCTCCTATAACATATTGGTCTTAGTTCAATTTGATCCTGGTTTCTGAATGGCAGCAAGTGGGCTCCCTGTCTGCCTGGTGCTCTTTGTTCTGACTTCTCTGCCTCACCCTAAACCAAAATCTTTTGTGTTTGCTTGGTTTTGGTATTTTGATTTCTGTTAAAATCGTAACATTCTGGGGGAAAAAAAGCCTGTGTTTTCAGTGCTTAGGCTTTGTTTGAAAAAAAACAGCAAATTATCCACTATAATAATAAATCTGCATTCTCTGCCATTTGTGTTAGATAGCTTTCCAATCATTCTGTGACTAGACTTAAACCCGCATGCTTAACCACATACACGAACATACACAGATATTCAACAAAACCAAGTTTGGTTTTTGAGATAGGGTCTCATATAGCCCAGGCTGGCCTTCAATGCAGGTGAGCTAGCCTTGAACTTCTGCTTCCCTTGCCTCTGCCTCTGACACTCTAGAATTGTAGGCATGTACCACCACGGCTAGTGAGAAGACAGCTTCACCACTTCTTTATTCTGAGACATATACTCAGAGACTCTGCTAAATAAAGTCTTGGATGAAATATGAATTCCATAAAAATACAAAGAAAATTCTAATACAAATATCTATAGATATTTAGAAATCATTGATTTGGTGGCACTTAGTAATACTGAAGCAGATTGTATTTCTAATATGTTAAAAGATGCTATCAGTTAATTAATTATTACTTATCAGAAGAATGTAGCACAAGATGTTGATCAAAAATTCTATAACGTATGTGCTATAGAATTGCCACAGACTTTATAAATTAAAACCAGCTCAGATTAAGTTTCCAAGACCAAGGTCTTCTGATATAGTGGATCTGGGATGGGTTCCAGGAAACTATATTGCTGAAATCACCACAGTCTTTGTTTTTATGAAAGTTATGGAAAGACACCAGTGCAGAGTCTTATCAAGTTAATGCTCACTTATGAAGTAGGTAGGTGCTAGGTCTTCTTTGTAATTTCCTGGATATGTTTCTCATTTACGGGTATCACATAAATAGATTCCCAGATATGATTTTTCTGTGAGAATATACCCCATATGAATTTTTATGCATATATATATATATATATATATATATATATATATAAATCTGATACACACATTTATATCAAAGCAGGCATTTTTACTTTGCATTTTAGTACGATAGAACTCAGATATGATTTTATTCTAGTTATATGTATCATGTCTATCATAAATGAAATAGTATATACAAAACAATTAGTGTCTGGGATTGCTTTAGAGAGCAGTTGATACTTTTTTGTAAAGATAATGATCCTACAGTGTAACTAATCTATCAACAAGGAAACATGATTGCTGTTAACAGGCTCATCCCTACTTTCTCTGACACAAAGACAGCATTCATTTTGATGAATATAATCATTTTTGCAATTTTACTGTCAGGGGACAGGAAATACCATACATTTACAAAAAAATAACATTTGTATCTAATCTTTTTGTGACGGCTTTAGGTAAACCATAACTAGCCAGTGTTTATAAAACCTTGCCCATATCTGATTAATATTGACAGTATTTGGAAATTAGTCACCACCCAACTACAGTTAAACTCATGAATCCTGTTCATTGTCTTAAACTAATCCCTTACACAAACTATGTCTGCAATCCCTGTGCACAAACCCTAGAAAAAGATGAGTGTTTATTAACAGGAAAAATCCTCAGAAGACGGCCTTTCCTTATATTATTTTTTTTCCTTTTTAGACAAAGGAAGTTCTGTGATCTATTTAATACAAAACGGAAAACAAGGGGATACTAACACCTTGTGCCATGGTGTATGTGAGTTTTTGCTACTGGCCTAAACCAAAACTGGCCTTCCTCTCAGAATCAGCCCTCTCCACAGCTGCTTCAGAGCAGCTCGTATGTTCACTCCCTTCTCTGTCTGCAGAGGCTTTGTGTCTGTTTCAGCCTCTGCTGACAGAATAACCATAAAACCACACCTATTGCGTATTTGCAAAATTACTAAAATTTGCTTATAACCCCAATCTCAACATGGCACATGCCTCTTCTGGTGTGTGCATGTGTTCTGGTGCAAGCTGGAGAGGAGATGATCTGACTTTTACTTTCTACTCTACTAACAGAAACAAAAGTTAATTCCATTTAGGGCAACACTGTTCAGAGATTTTATGAATTTTTTTTTGGGGGGGGCAATAAGGGGAGACCCTAGAGGAACATGCTGGGTAAGATGGCTCAGCAGGTAAAGGTGCCTGCTGCTGAGTCTGAGGAGCCAAGCTGTGATACATGTAACACCCTGTTGCACATGATGGAGAGAGAAACTCCTGCATATTGTCCTCTGATCTCCACATGTGCTGTGATACACGGCACACACATCTGTGCACATAAGCACACAAATAAAATCAATTATAATGTAAAAAATAATTTACTGAAGTGCTGTCTAGTGCTCTAAGTTCAAGAAAACTGTGGTGCACCTGACAAATAAAATACATGTTACATAAACTTTGTTCACCATGAAGCATTGTGGTGTGAGCTAACATGTCAGCCATCCACATTAGACAAAGCATCCTTTTTAACAAAATACCCATTCAATAGTTACCAAAAATATGGTAACCAGAGGCTGTCACAAACCTAACTCTGTAATTCTCCCTAGAATCAGTTATCAAGTATTCATTAATTTGAATTCATTTTGATTCATATAATGTAACCATCATAAAAAGCAAGAATCAATTGTATCTATGGATACACTTACCATTTTAAATTGTTCATGTGGGTTTCCTATAAATAGGATTATGTCCAAATTACTTTTTAAAATTGTAGCAAGATTGTAAAGAAAGGTTAAGTATATTTTATCCCAACTTCTTAAAGTTCAGATTTTATAGCCTGAATTCTAGTAAACTATATCACTAGTAATGATTAGGTTAGTTTGTTGAACACTCAATTCTAGATGTTTATTAACTTTGAATTGCCTGTATCTTTACTGGCATCCTACAGATTTATATCAATTTCAGAATATGAGGCTTTTGTTTCAAACTGCCAAATATTGATAGCACATTATAATACAATAATTCATTTTCTCTTTTACAGATAAAATACTTTTCTGAAAGGCAGAGTGAAGGATGTCTTAGATATGAAATTTTTATTTTTCACAGATCTTGAAGCCAGAAGCCAAAAGTAAGTATCATCATCATCAATACCCACAACAGTGGTCCCAAACTCATGGGCTGGTGATATTATGGTACATTTGGAGAATACCTCTCTAGCTTATGGTGGCTTCCAGACTGCTGGACCTGTAGTTGCATCACTCCAGTTGCCTCTGTTATTCCATTGCCTTCTATTGCTGCATTTCATTTTCTCTGTGGGTCAAGCCTTATTGCTCCCTCCTGCCTTTTCTCCATGTTTCTGGGTGTCTCGTGACAAACCCAGAGTCTCGTGAATGCAAGATATGATGGCTTATCTTGATTGTAAACTTGATTGGATTGAAAGTTTATTGATGCACAATTCTGTCTGTATCCATGAAGGTTTTTCCAGAGATGGTTAACTAAGGGTTCAAGAACCAACATGAATGTAAGGCTAGTAATCTACCACTGATATTGTGCAAAATTACTGTTTTAAATATATTTTTGGTGACATAGGTCAGAGATTTCCTAGATTATTATGTCTTCTGGAGTTATAAGAACCCTGAATGATTTTTATTTGTTTGCTGTAGCATAAGGGGGAGTTGTTTACATTAGTGTGAACATCTTCACGGTGACTGTGCCACTGAAGAAAACATCTCTGTACCTAAGTAGTTATTGACTGTGTGCAAATCCCCAGGGACTAAGGCTCCTTGACCTCCTCACTCATGGCGAAATGTTGGTGGGTCAGATCTTGTACAGATATTATGAAAATAATCATGGATACCATCAGTTCTAGAGTCCAGTGGCCATTCATGTCTGGAAGTGAGCATTCACACCACTCCCTCACTCTCTCCAGCTCCTATAGTCCATGGTGTTCTCTGAATATTGGATGGAGTGATATAGCTGTACCAATTTATAGCTGAGCATTGATCTGTCACTTTTCATCACTGCATTGATGAACCTCTACAGCTACTGCTGCCCACACCTCTAAGAAACTTCTCTGACCAAAGCTGACCTGATATCATCACTAATCTATGGGCACAAGGATAGTTATGTTAAAGGCAATTTGATGATCACATCATGGCCATTTAGCAAGATGACAACAAGTAGCTTCCCCACTAGGTCAATGACCACTCCATGTTTGGATTTTCATCCAGGTTTACAGTACGAGACATGAGTTCACTCCTGTAGTGAACTCAAATCCTATAAGGAATCAGTTGGTTTTTCCTGTAATACATTTGCCATCGTTTTACTTGGGGACATATCTTATCTGACTGGTTGGAAGGATTGCACTCTGGTCTACAGCTAGTAAGATTGTTGATGACTTGGTTCTCTTTCTATAGCTGTGTAGCATCTTCCAACACTGATGTATAGCCAATATGGAAGGTCGATCCCACCTAAGTTCAGCTTCCTTTCTCTGTGTTCTGTGACTGGAGCATGCAGTGACTTCAGCAATGGTGTTTTATGATATAGTTCTGGTGGGCAATGAACAGCAGTGAAACAGTACATAGAGGGTGAAGGCCATTGCAGAACTGAGCAGTATTTTTTTTTTGTGACTACATGGTCACCATTGTCTACACCTTACTATATACTTTATGCATGTTCATACATTTTTTAAGCTCTAGAACTTGTCTAGAGTGTTAGTAGATTAAAATGAATGTGTGGTTTCTGCGTGGAGTTTTTTCAATTGTCTACTACTTTCTTTCATGCCATTTTTAGATTTTTCCCTTCAGAAAAATCACACACACACACACACACACACACACACACACACACACACACACAGTACATTGAAAGTTTGCAACATTTTAGAAAAACAATAATTGTTCTCAATTATCAGAGATGGTAGGAGCTGAAAGCATTAAATTCCAACATTTATGACATGAAATAATTTTTTTGTGTGTGGAAATTGTAGTGGTATTAGCTAGCATTGAATCCTCTATAAAATAATATTTAAAATTGTTCCCCAGCTGATGAATAAGAAGTCAATAAGAAAAAAAAACCCAGCCATAAAACATTCTATTCAGCTGGGAGATGGTGGCACATGCCTTTAATCCCAGTACTCAGGAGACAGAGGCAAGCAGATCTATGTGAGTTTGAGACCAGCCTGGTCTACAAGAGCTAGTTCCAGGACAGCCTCCAAAGCCACAGAGAAATCCTGTCTCTAAAAACAAACAAACAAAAAAAACACCAAAATTCTATACAATAAAAATTACAATGGGACTCAATTTTCATTCATTTAGCTTGCTCCTTGAGAAAAGTGTTTTAATTATGACTAAAATTGGTTGTGCTATTGGCACGTTTTTTTATAGCCCTTGAGGGAGGATAGATACTATAGAGTTTTCTAAACCAACTGCAGCAGGAAAGGTATTTCTTGTCATTAGAAAGAGTCATATTCCATCTCTTAACAGAATTCTCCTCCCCTTCCCCTCACATATGTTTACCCAGTTAAAATTTCTCCATTATTAAGAGGGTTGGAGGAGGGATAATTAACTTTGAAGATGTTTGGAAAAGCCACATGGGATCCTACTATTTTATAAGCTTCATAAACATATATTTATAGTCATATAAAAGTTACACTGCACAGTGGATAATGACCGGCTCAGATGCCCCACATTGCCAGACAAGAAGCCCAGAGTGATAAATACCTTCTTTTGATATTTTAGGAGTTTCCAGAGAGCATAAGACAGTAGAGGCTTTTGCCATTCATTGCTCTTGACTGCCCACCAAAACTTGGTGGTAAGGCTTTATTGCTTAAGACAGCACACACCTTGGGCACTAAATATGGGGAGACCAAATTTTATTGACTGAGAAGTTTCTTCCCTGTTGGATGCCTTTCGAAGTGGGAGAAGTTACCACCCAGGCTTCTGAGGGACAAAAGTCGTATGAATATAATGGGAGTGCTGAACTGTTTTCTCACTGAAATTAGGCCTATTCCACAGGAGGAAACACATGACCAAGATTATAAATTTGGCAGAGAATAAATGGTTGGGGAGCTCTCAGGACCTACAGATGAACTTGTTACTATTATTCACAAAATTGACAAGAATTTAGCAAATACTAAAGAATACTGCAGTTATCAGATGATCAGAGGTGTTTCATTGTGCAGTGGATGACCATTAATGTAGAAATTAACAGCTGGTCTAGGTACAAAGAATGCATAAGTGTCTATCAAATGTTAAGCCACAAATGGGATAGCTACATCATATCTGTTTCCTTCAGGGACCATTATGGAAGAGGGACAGAAATCTGGACACCGGAGGTTAGAGAGGACTCACATGGAATAGCACCTTTTGGACATGACAGGAGTGCTAGGTTCATAAATTCACAGTAACTGTGGTTGTCTACACAAAACTGGCACGAGTTCAAGCTAATCAACCTTCTGTCATGGATGAAGGAGGTGTTTAATGAGTCCCTGCCCATATCTGAAGAGCTATTTATAGTTGGTCATGTCTGAGGGAAAAAGAGTTGGTTTACTTTAAGGGTTTGGTCCCCAGTAGATTAACCATGCTCAAGAGGATGGCCCCATATCCAGGAGTATATGGGTAATACAAATTGGACTTGGTGTGCTATTTAAAAAAAAGAAAGAAAAGGGCACAAAGTCTGGAGGAATACTGGGAGCTTTAGGTGCAGAGGAGTAAGGGAGAGTAAGTATGATCAAAATACATTGTATGCATGGATGAAATCCTCAACAAATTAATAAAATATTGTATTAAACATAACACGAAAAAGAATGAGTAATACTATAAAAATTATATGAAAGAACCTTTCTACACCCAGAAGCTAAAATTTTTCTCACATCTATATGAAATGTCATAGATTCAGTCATGAATAAAATTAAAGTTGTACAGTGAACCTGAAACTATTTCAACATTGCTGTCACAGATATGTGAAAAAAGTCCTTATTTTGTAAAACAAAATATTTTATTTAGCTCATGTATGGATATGTTTGAGATATATGAGATAAATATATATGAGATAAATATTGAGGGAATTATCTAGAGGCAATATCAAGAGTAAATTAAAAAATAACTACTCTCATGGAATGACCTTTAAACCCCTTCAAAAATTATGTTCTGTATGACAACAGTTAATTACATTATATTACCTTTGTCATATACAGATTCTTAGCTAAGACATATTTCTTCACTAAAAGAATAGTGACTTTGTAAAAATTGTTATTTCCACCCACCTAGATGATCTCTGTCTTTTTTTCATTTATTTATGTATTTATTTATGTATTTATGTATTTATTTATTTACTTGGCTTTTAGAGACAGGTTTCTCTGTGCATCTTTGGAGGCTGTCCTGGCACTCTGTAGACCAGGCTGTCCCCGAACTCACAAGAGAGCCTCCTGCCTCTGCCTCCCAAGTGCAGGAATTAACGGTGTGCACCACCAACACTTGGCTATTTTTTTAATTTGAATTAGAAACAAGATTGTTTTACATGTCAATCCCAGTTCCCACTCCCTCCCCTCCTCCCCTACCACCCCCACCAACTAATACCCTACCTATCACATATCCTTTCTGCTCCCCAGGGAGGGTGAGGCCTTCCATAGGGGTCATCAGAGTCTATCATATCCTTTGGAATAGGGTCTGGGCCCACCCCCGATGATCTCTGTCTTATACTTTTGTGTTCATTTGCTATAAGAAATATCTTATTCAAACTTCGATTTTCACAGTGGATTCATTTAATTCTTTATATCTGATGCTGGTTAATTTAGATCGGTGAAATTGGTTTCTTTAAGCATTAATCTTGAAAAATAAATAGAGGTATAAATCTCCTTCAATATTATATGGTGTAATACAAAGTCAACATAGGAGATATGGGCATCATTTATCCTCTTTTATTATCAAAATGCTTATAAACATTAGAGGACTTAGTGCAATATAAGATTGAACTATGGTCAGGCACACTTATTATTCAATAACTCAGCCATTCATTGCTTTTTTTTTCTTTTGTAGGTATTATACTCCTGACTCTTGGTTTGAAGAAAGTTGTGCTTCAAACATCAGTTTCTCAGGCAGATGATCACAGAAATCATTGTCTCATTAGAGTTTTGGTTAGTGGGGTTGAAAAATGAGACTGGTGACTAATCAAAACATTTTAGGATATAGATGAGGAATTAACTTACTCTTGTCTGCATCTATTACTTGTCTTTTAGGAAGTATTTCAAGTTACCACAGGTTTTTCCTTCTTTTCTTGGGCTATAGATGTATACATAAGATGTTTTGTGTGCTGTTTTTCAGTCTTGTGGATGGCAACATGGTTTGTGTGTATATGTTGAATAACACACACAGACACAGACACACATACACACAGACACACAGACACACACACACACACACACACACACACACACACACACACACACACACACACACACAGTGTGTGTCTTTGTGTGTGTGAACAACTTTGTGCCTTCTTTTCTATCCTACACTCAAATCAGCTAAGTTTTGCCTACAAAATATGCCATGTCTGAATCTTCCCTGCCCTTTGTTCAAGCTATGACGTCTCATGTGACCAAAGGTGGGAGCACACCTGGATGCCTAAGCAACAGCAAGAATGCACTGCAAACTAAGTGCCAAGAAAAGCAAAGATAGAAGAAAGTGAACAGTAACATGAATCACTTGGGATTGTTTTTATGAAGTAGGAGGTCCCTGAAGGCTTTTGAGCTGAATAACCATGTGACTTGACTTAAGATATTTATTAGATTGAGACAAATTCAGAGTAATGTTGAATCAATTTCAATCTAAATCATAGTCGAAAGAGTTGCAACCATAATAAACACTATAAATTCGTCCTAGTTCACTTTAAAGAAAAAATATAAATGTGTACACATTTATTCCCTTTTTGCTGAAAATACTCTTTTTTCTCCTTTGTTATTTAAATTAGAAACAAGCTTGTTTTACATGTCAATTCCAGTCCTTCACCCTCCTCTCCTGTCCCTCACCTATCCCCTATCCCATCCCCTTTCTGTTCCCCAGGGAGGGTGAGGCCTTCCATGAGGGATCTTTAAAGTCTGTCATATCAGAAAATAGACTCTTTTCTTATACAACATATCCTGATTAGTTTTGCCTTTGTCTACTCTTCCCAGTTCCTTCTGCCTCCCTTTCCATCCAGATCCACTCCCTTTCTGTCTCTCATTAGAAAAGAACAGTCTTTTAAATGATAACAACCAAACATAAGAAAATAAAATAAGATACACCATCACATTAGAATTGGACAAGGCAAACCAACAGAAGGAAAAGAGCCTCAGGAAAATGCACAAGAATCAGACACCCACTCATTCAAACTCTGGAGTTCCATAAAATTACTAAACAGGAAGCAATAATACATACACAGCAGACCTGCTGCAGATCTGTGCAGGCCCTGTGCTTGCGATTTCAGTCTCTGCGAGTTCATATAAGCTTTGTCAGTTGATTTAGAGGGTCTTGTTCTTGTGGTGTCCTCCATCACTTCTGGCTCTTTTGTGGGTTCCTGGAGCTCTGGTGTGTGTGTGTGTGTGTGTGTGTGTGTGTGTGTAGGGACAATTTGATGAACACATTTCATTTAGAGCTATGTGTTCCAAGGTCTTTCCTTCTCTGTGTTATGCCTGGCTCTAAGTCTCTGTATTTGTTCCCATCTGCTGCAGGGGGAAGCTTCCCTGATGATGGCTGAATAAGTTACTCATCTATGAGTATAGCTGAAAGTCATTAGGAAGAATTTTATCACTATGTAAAGCAAACAAAAAAAAGTTGTATTTGGTTTACCCTTGGTCTCTGGGCTATCTGGTCTCTGGCTCTTGGTCACCCAGCCCCACTCACATTCCCTTCAGCTCTTCAGTTCTTCTTCCTGTTCCTGTTATGCTTACACTGAGTATACCCATAAAATCTATTCTATTTCCTCCTTCCAGGTAGATTTATGCATACCCCCACATCTTCCTCTGTAACTGATCTCTCTTGGGTATACAGATCATAGCATAGTTAATAAATATCAATTACTTAATGGCTAATGTACACATATAAGCAAATACATATCATATTTATCTTTCTAGATCTGGTTTACTCATTCAGAATATTTTTCTCAAGTTCCATTCATTTGACTGCAAATTTCATGATGTCATTTTTTAACAGCTGAATAATACTCCATGTTTACTTTATCCATTCTTCTGTTGAAGGGTGTCTAGTTTATTTCAATTTCTGACTAGTATGAACAGAGCAGCAATGAACACGGCTAAGCAAATGTCTCTGTGATACGATGAAGTATTCTTTGGGTATATGCCCAAGAGTTCTATAGCTGGATCTCGAGGTAGGTATATACAAATTTTTTTTACGAAACTGCTATATTGATTCGTATATATATATATACGAATATACTATATAATAGTGGCTGTACAAGTTTGCACTCCCACCGGCAATGCAGGAGTGTTCCTCTTATTCCACATCCTTGCCAGCATGAGCTGCCACTTGTTTTATTGATCTTAACCATTCTGATGGGTGTAAGGGGGATCTCAAATTTTTTGATTTGTATTTCTCTGATATATAAGTATGTTCAACATATCTTTAAATGTTTCTTAGTCATCTGAGTTTCTTCAATTGAGAGCTTCCTGTTTAGATCTGTACCCCATTTTTAATTGGGTTATTTGGCTTTTGATATTTAGATTCTTGAATTCTTTATATAATTTGGTTATTAGTGGCCTGTTGAGTATGGAGTTGGGAAAAGTCTTTTCCCATTCTTTATTCTGATGCTTTGCCAAATGAGTCCTTTGCCTAGCAAAAGATTTTCAGTTTCATTAGGTCTCACTTAATAATTGTTGGTCTTAGTGCCTTGTTAATAGCTTTCTGTTCAGAAAGTCTACTCCCATGCCAATGATTTCAAAGCCATTCCCCACTTTCTCTTCTATCAGGTTCAGTGTATCTGGTTTTATATTGCGATCTTTGATCCATTTGGAGTTGCGTTTTTGTGCAGCCTCTTTCAGGAAAGTATCTGTATACAAAATTAACTTATAAGAATCAGGAGCCTTCCTATATACAAATGACGAACAGGATGAGAAAGGAACCAGGGAAACAACAAATTCTATAATAGCTTAAGACAATATAAAATAACTTGTGATAACTTTAACCAATAAAGTAAAAGACTTCAATGATAAAAACTTCAGGGCATCAAAGAAAAAGATTGAAGAAGATATCAGAAGACAGATTTTCCATGCTCATGGATTTGTAGGATTAACAAATGGCTACCCCACCAAAACCAATCTATAAATTCACTAAAGTCCCACCAAAATTCAAAACTAATTCTTCACAGATTTGGAAAGGACATTTCTTAGCTTCACATGGAAATATGCAATAAAATCAGGATGACTAAAAAATCCTGAATAATAAAAGAACTGCTGGGAATATAACTCTTCCCCATTTTAAGTCAGACTGCAAAGCTATAGTAACAAAAGCAGCATGTGATTGGCATAAAAAACAAACATGGTGATCAATGGAATCAAACTGAAGACCCAGACATAAATCAACATACCTATGAACACCTGATTGTTTTTACAAAGCAGCCAGAAATACACATTGGAAAATAGACAGCATCTTCAACAAAGGATGTTGCATGTAGAAGAATGCAAATAGTTCCAACATAGTTATCATAAGAAAAATACACAGCTTATCATATACACATCTAGGTTTTCCACTTACCCATTATCAACCCTATGGCTGCAGTTCAAATAAAGAAGAAATTAGCAAATTTTGAATACATAATTTGTGTTTTTGTTATTTTTAATTCTTAATATACTAGTCAAGAAGGTCTTTACATTAATGATGATAAATAATTCTTCATCTTTTTCTTGAATTATGTCATATTTGCTTAATAACTATTTTAAGTATACTATATTGTAATTAGTTAGTCTTTTACACATTTAAAATAAAAATTATATGCAAAGGCACATTATTGGATTTCTTCATTTTTCTATTCCTGTTACCTTGTGCATATTTCTTTTTATATGTAACTTTTTGATAGTTCTCTATCTTAGGTTATTTTTTCATGCTGTTTACAAATAAATAAAAACAATCATTCCTTTTCTATACATATATTGCTAATTTTAATGTTTTTTTCTGATTTAAAAATCAATTCTATATGTCTGCATATTAGTATGTAAAACCCTGCAGCATAATATCCTATAGAAAATACACACAGATATAGTGAAGTCCTACAAACAGAAGTATACCTTTTGTGAAGCTAAAATAGATTCATTTTTTTCAGAGACTGACTTTGACTGTCGGGACAATGAGTATGAAACAAAGTCATAGGACCATGAGATAATGTATCATCACACACTGTTTAGAGTTATATATGGACACCTAATTTGTATTATTCTAGACTGTGCAAGTGTAGTAAGTGTCAGTGTATGACATCTATGCTGAATACTCATTACACTTCCCTAAGAGGGTTTCCTCTTCCAAGGAAGATCATCTATGCTGTGTAATTATTAAGTGAACATGGATTTACTCTTTACAAAGCATTTGGATTTTACGTTTTTCCTTCTCAGTTTTTGACAATTTTGTAACATCTTTTTATTCTTTAGGAAAACTATAGTAGACACACAATTCATAATTCAACAAGCTAGTAATATGTTTACTATTGGAATTAAATTATGTCATTATGATGCCATAAAAAGTAATTGTCAAAGAAGATTAAAGTTGGTCATATATTATGATGTAAAAAAAAAAAAAAAAAAAGAGGAGGAAAAAAGAAGGCCCTTTTGGTGTTACATGCCAAACTTCCAATTTCCTTTTACTAGAAGAGAGATTTATTTATTTATTTATTTATTTATTTATTTATTTATTTATTTATGGGAAGGATTTATTTGGCTTACAATTCCATATTGCTGTTCCTCCCTGAAGGAAGTCAGGAACTCAAACAAGGTAGAATCCCGTAGACAAGAACTGTTGTAGAGGCCATGGAGAGATGCTGCTTACTGGCTTCTTCATGGCATGTTTGACCTGCTTTCTTATGGAACTCAGGACCACCAGGTCAAGGATGGTACCACCCACAATGGACTGCCCCCCATCACTAATTAAGAAAATGCCCTGCAGCTTATATAGGTATTTTCTCAGTTGAGTTCACCTCCTTTCAGATAACTCTAGCTTGTGTCAAGTTGACATAAAACTAACCAGCACAGTTGCTGAGCCCTGATCCCTGCCTACAGGGTCTATGGCCTGACTCTCCATCACTACACGACCCAGACACCCAGACTTCAAGATCTAGATCCCACTTGTGCATCTATGACGCCTGTTCTAAGCTTGCTTTGCATTCTGTTCTCTTCTTTTGGTTCTGACACTTAGTTTTTCCTTGCTTATTTTTGAGATTTGCTCTATATCCAAGATATCATAATTACTGATTTTCTTATACTTACTTTCTTTCCTCTGTTCCTTCCATTCTCTCTTTCTTATCTTCTTTCCTTTCTACTATATTCTCTGCTGTTTGAAAACTTGACACAAGCTAGAGTTATCCGAAAGGAAGGTGCCTCAACTGAGAAAATGCCTCCATAATCAGCAGGGAATTTTCTTAATTAGTGATGGGGGGGACAGTCCATTGTGGGTGGTACCATCCTTGGCCTGGTGGTCCTGAGTTACATAAGAAATTGGGTCAAACATGCCATGAAGAAGCCAGTAAGCTGCATCCCTCCATGGCTTCTGCATCAGTTCTGGTCTACAGGATTCTACCTTGTTTGAGTTCCTGACTTCCTTCAGGAAGGAACAGCAATATGGAATTGTAAGCCAATAATCCCTGTCCTCCCCTGCCCCCCCAAATAAAACAATCTCTCTTACAGTAAAAGGAAATTGGAAGTTTGGCACTTGGCCAGTTAGCTCAGTTGGTTAGAGATTGTTTTATCTTAATGGGCATATTATTGGTCCTTGCTTCACTTCAATTCTTCGACAGTCTTATGATGGGGGAAGTGTTTCTGTGTATGTGTTTATTTTATTGGATGATAAATAAAGTACTGTTTGGCCAATGAGGCAGCAAGTTAGACGGGACCAGCTTAAGTTGCACTTGACAAATCATTTTATCCAGTAATGGAAAAATACTTTTAGGAAGAAAATTGGAACCAGAGGTACAGTCTTTAATAAACCTGAACACATGTGTCACATACCTTTGCAATTGTGCTGTGGCTGAAATGTGAAAGTCTGGAAATTTGGCCTAAAAATGTCCTAGCATGCTGTACAAAAAGCATACCAGACTATTCTGTTGAGACCTTTAAAGACCAGAATGCTGAGAGATGGTACACAGGAAAGGTGGCTGAACTCAAAGGAGAGCAAAGACTGTATCAGGAACTGGATTAGGCATCATTCATGTAATATTTTGGCTAAGAATTTGATTTTATTCTTCCCTTGTTCTGAGAACTTGAGTCAAGTTGAATTTAAAAGTAATAAACTAATTTGTTTAACAGAGGAAATTTCAAGACAGGGAAACATTCAAGCAAGCAGCAAGAAAGTAGTTGTAACTGCTAATGATACGAACACCATTGAAGAGAAACCTCCTTGCTGTACTGGAACAATGGGAAAGGTGTCCTACAGCAAAACCCTACATCTGACATCCCAATTTATTAAAATACAAATTCTTGTGAGGCAAGAAAGCCTAAACTGAAGGGGTGATACTTAGAATCAGAACGCTAAAGCTAATATAGCTGTGGTCCAAGGGGACAAGGTTGCCTCTCAAAATGGCAAAAGAGAATTTGTTAGTGTGGTCTACATCATATTGGTTTTCCGGGTTTGGAAGATGCACGATTCAGGGGGCATGGAGTTCTGCCTCCAAGTTTCAGAGAGAGGCTGAAGCCAAATACTGTGCAGCAGCACAGAGCCCTGAAAGGCCATTATGTGAAGCTGCAAAGTTTAAAGCCAAGTTCCAATGGAGTCTCTAGGATGTTGTAGATGCCAGGAACATGGGACATCCCTGAGCAAAGCTGCAGGAATGGAGTGGAAATAGCTAAAGGAGAGGCTAAGAGTGATGCAAGGTGCAGAGCTGGGGGAATGGAGCTACCTGTGCCCTTTGAAGAACAGATGATCATATCATGAGCCACAGAGGCTGGACTTAGGGTTGAAAGACTTGGAATTTTCCCTGCTAGATTTTAGGTTTGCTTTTGTCTAGTCAGTCTTTGCTATGCCACAATTCTTCTCTTTGTGGAAAAGGGTGTTTTTATTCTGTGTGATTGATGTTAGAAGTTTGTAATTTGTTTTTATTTTCTTTTATAAGAGCTCACAGTTAAGAGATTGTTTGAGTCTCAAGAAGAACTAGATCTGGACTTTTTAAATTGTTGGAATTCTTAAAGGCTATGGGGACTTTTGAAGTTAGGTTACATTCTACATTATGAAATAGACATGAAACTTTGAGGACAAACTATTTAAAGTCATGATTTAAATTTATTTAAGTTTCACTTTGACAACAGTGGAATAATCGTTAATCTCAGTTGTCAAGAATAACTTCAGGAAAAGTTTGTGTGAAATTATATTAATCAAGGTAGGAAAAAAGGAAAGTTGTATGTGCTGTCATTTCCCATGCTACAACCCTCAACTATAAAAAGGGATAAAGTGAGCTAAGCTACATATTTCTTGTTTCCACTTCTGTACTGTGGGTGCAATGTGACCATCTGACTCAGTCTCCTACTGCTGTTACTTCTCTGTATGATGGCCTGTAACCCTGAACTATAAGCCCAAATGATTCATCTTTTCCTTAGGTTGCTTTTGTCAGTTTACTTTATCATAATAAAAGGAAAAGAAATTAAGACAATAGACTACAGAGATTCTTGTATAAAGTTTTATGTCTTTCTGGGCCCTCTTTCATTGATTTTTTGGCTAGTGATGTTAGCCATTTATAAGGTTTGTTTTAATGGGAGTTTATTGGCAATTTCATGGTTCCAGTATATATAACACTTTGAGTCAAATACACAAAGCAAAGAGAAAGCTCAATTTATCTTTGTGATCTTCTTTGAATCCCAAGGTTCCTGCTAAGTTTATTTTCTCATTAGCTCCTAAAGACTACTTATTTATTTATAAAATACTCAGGGTTTATAATTATACTTGGAAGAGGAGGAAATATATTCCTACTCTTTTCCAAGATGTGTTCAGAAACTGAGAATCTGAGACTTCTATTCCAGTCCGTGTGTGTGTGTGTGTGTGTGTGTGTGTGTGTGTGTGTGTGTGTGTGTGTGTGTGTGTGTGTATTCTTTTCCAAATAATACTTTGTTTTTATATGAGAATCAAATTTCTACTTCACACAAAATACAAATAGACAATTAAATAATATGTACAAGTTATCATAGAAAAACTAAAGTATCTAGTGTAAAGGGATAAAAGCACCTCCTATAATATAACAAAACAACTAAGTCATTTCAATGCTACAACTTGGTTGTGTGAAGCTAACTATAATTATTTGCCCTTATTGGACAATGTTAAAACAATGTAATAAGAAAATACCTAAAATATAACTTGCACATATTAAGCTGGCTACATAAAGAGTTAAAATGGAAAAGAGTTAGGTTTTTGCTTATTTGTGTTAATTCATTTTGCCAAACAGATTTTTGCAGATAGAGTCTGGTCAAGACACAGACATGTGAAAAATGTGACAATTAAACAATGATATGTTTAATCACAAAAAATATAATTCTGAAGTTTTAATATTTTCTCCTGAAGGCTCATTAAGATTTATCAGAATGGGAATTATAGGGTGTGGCAACATTTGGGCTCATAGGTTTAAATATGGGAAAAGCTGCCACAGAAGAGAAAACTAAGATGAGTGGAACAAGAAAAAGATTAGTGTGCCTCTAATATCACCTAAGTCACGTCTCCCTATCTGAGTTCTCTGTCATATTACTGAGTCTTAGGCCTTGCTTCAAAGTGAAAGCTTTGCTTCTTTATGCTACTACTGAAGTGTGTAGTTAACAAGATATTACTATCCTTTACACCAAAGGAATTCTCACCATTCTTCCTAAAGGCATTAAACTTGTAATTACTAATTGCTTTCTGTGACAGCCACTAATATAAGTATGTTAACCTTATATTAGTTTATAATGGCAATAAAGCAGATATCATTACATAAAGCTCAGAAATACTGAGTTATTTCCCATGATTTCTACAGTTAATATATAACAAAAATTACTTCAATTTCCTATGTTTCGGACAGGTTGCTAGACACCAGGAACAAAATTCTCTTCCCTGGGGATGCTATCGTGGGCAAACAAATACACCACATAATTACATGACAAGGCATGAGGAATAAAGTAGTATATTATTAAAATATATTGGCAGTTTTGGCATTAAATAGCAAGTTGTGGGTGTTTTCTTGGGTGTATCTTAGTTACAGTTCTATTGCTGTGAAAAGATACTGTGACAGGGAAGATTATTATAAAAGAAATCATTTAATTGGGAATTTACTTAGAGTTTTAGAGGATTAGTCTAAATGATCATGGTATCCTGCCATGATCATCATGGCAGGCATGGTACAAGAACAATAGCTGGGAGCTTTAAATCCTAATCCATAGACATTGGGTAGAAAGAGAGCAACTGGGCCTGGCATGAGCTTTAGATACCTCAAAACCCACCCCTAGTAGGACACTTACTCCAATAAGGCCATACTACCTAATCCTTTCTAAACAGTATCACTAACTGGTGAGTAAATATTCAAATAAATAAGCCAATGGAGTCTCTGTTCATTCAAATAATCACACCGGAGAAAGACGGTCCTGCTTTCTCAGAATTACACAGCAGCTTTAGTAGAAATTACACTTCTTTACATAGAGTGAGGACCTGTGTGCTTTCCACCTTCCATATTAGCATGTACATTGGATTGTAGTTGTTCAGGGCTTGCTGAGCCAGCCATGGTTGATGAGACTTCATGGGTACAGCCTCGCTGACATTTGTTGTAATCACAATCTCACAGCACACTTCCTGTTCCTCTGGCTTTTACTTTGATGATCAAATTTGAAATCAGAAATGCTATGTTTCCTCATTAGGGTGGTTTTGAAGTAATAAAAATAAACATGTTATGACTACATGTCAAATATCTAGCAGCTTTATGTATGCTGTTAGTCTCTATCACAGATAAGTTTGCAAAGTTCCTTTAGTTTGAAAAAAAGGAAGCTGGAAAAGTGTAACCACATAGGAGAAATACCCTCCATAATCCCCATGTGTTCCTTTGGTTTTAGCTATGTATTTTTTTATGCCATGGGGTGATGAATGCTAAAAAGAAACAGAACAACCCACAGAAAGATGATAAAAGTTTCACAGAGATCTATACAGTTCATAACTTTCTTGCTTAACAATTGTATCTAGGTTCTGTGTAGCCCTGAGGATCTATTACAGAAAAGACTAAGTCATTTTTACATGAGCTTCCTTTACCAAGAAAAAAAATATTTCAAATACAGAATATATCCAGACAATTCCCCATCTCTTCCAATATAAACAAAAATAATGTGTCTTGTGTCTTTTATTTGGCAACAACAGAAAAGATCAATTGTATCACTTGGAGAAAACAGTATTTTTTTCACACCCACCCATAAAACAAGTTATTGACAACTAAGTATTTTGTGGTTTTAGGGTATATTTTAGAATCCAACATTGCTTGATAGATACTATTCCATAATTAACTCTTTCCAAAGCCCCTGAGAACCCCTACCCTGGTGCTCATTTCTTTCAGTTCTTTAGCCTTCTCTCTGTTTCCTTCTGAATTTTGTTGTTGTTGTAGCTTAACCAAATGGGTGAGGTTCTATTTTAAAACTCAGTATTTTTTACTTTGCTGGTTTCCAAAGTCCACTAAAAACAGCCAACATACTAAGTATTTAAAAGATTATTAATTATTCCCATGGTTGGGTCCTGAATTCTGTTCTTCAGGAAGTCCCAATACTGAATTTTTTAGTGGTTAATACTGAAACTTTAATAATTCTTGAAAATACGATGTAAATTTTTATTTTATTTTTAAAGGTCTATTTGCTTGCATGTATGTATGTATGAGTACTTGGTGCTTATAGAGGCCTGACCTGAAGGCATTGGACCTTCAGGAGCTGGAATTACAGAGTTGTGGGCTACCATGTGGGAGCTAAGAATTGAACTCAGGTTCTCTAGAAGAACAGCAAACTCGTGCCCATTGAGTTATCTCTACAGACCTTAATGTAGATTTTAAAGAGGATTTTTTGGTTTGGTTGGGTTTGGTTTTATCAAGACAGGGTTTCTCTGTATTCTTTTGGTGCCTGTCCTGGAACTTGCTCTGACCAGGCTATCTTCAAACTCACGGGATCCACCTGCCTCTGCCTCCTGAGTGCTGGGATTAAAGGCGTGCACCACAAATGTCCAGCTTTTAAAGAGGTTTTAAATGTTGCAGAAAAAATCTAAGTTAAAATAAGTATGAAGTCTGTATAAAAATATTTTGGCAAAATTATCATGCCCACACCAATTACATGTCGAATATATATTAAAATATAATTTTAAAATGAAGTTTAATTTCTATGCATAAACATGAGACATGATTTATTCATCACACTGTGCTTTGCCTTACAGACTTTCTTTTCTTGTAGATCTTTTACATCCAGGAATTAAATTACAGGAATTGACTGTCAATGACTGATTGCTTTCCAAGGGTATTTTAATTTTTCCTATTTCCTTCCTATGAGATTGAAACTTACTGAAGTCTCTAGCCTCTGTTTTTCTCTATTCTTTGAAATTTTCTAGGTGTATACAGTATATCTCAATCTTATCTGTCCCCACTCCTTCCTTTCACCTACTCCTTGCCCTCTTTCCAATACATCTGATTCTTGCTTCAATTAGTATTGTCCATCTGCACATGGCTGTGAAGTTACCCCTAGTATGTGGGGAGCCTGCCAGTGGCTATCCCTCTAAGAAAAGTAACTCTTCCTCTTATAGCACCCATCAAGTGTTATCATCAGAAAGGCAAGGGGCCTCATGATCTCCTCCCCCACCATCCTGGAATATATTTTAACATGATTTTTGGCATTGTCATGAATGGTTACTATATTGAAATCATTCACAAACCTCCTTCTCTTAACTCCAACTCCTCTAACATCCTCTTCCACTCCCTCCCAAATTCATGACTTCTTATCTTATTATTAATATTAATTATTATTTTTAGCATTACACACACTTTAACCTACTGATTTCATTTAGTGATGGTAATATGTACATTTTGGGGGGGATTAGATACCCTAATAGGGAACTCATCTCTGAAGAAAACTGATTCTTTCTTAACAGCAATTGATTGTCTATGGCTCTTCATGTCTAAGTGAGACCTTGTGAAATTAGCTGCCCCCATGTTGGCTTGATGTCTGGTGTTGTCATTATGCAGGTATTGTTTGGGCTACAATATTGTGGAGATATCATGGGCATCCCTTCCCTGTCATGTCTAGAAGACACTCTCACTCAGCAGGCATCCTAGTCTTCTGACATTTACAATCTTTCTAGCTTCTCTTCTGCGATGTTCCCTGGGCCTTAGGTATAGGGGCTGGAATGTAGATGTACCACTTGGGTTCAGGCACCCTGTGGTCACTTATTCTTTGTATTTTGACCAACTGAGTGTCTCTTTAACAGATGTCTTCTGTTCCAAAAAAGAAGCTTCTTTGATGAGAGGTAGGAGCAACACTTAGGTTTTTGAGCATAAAGATAAGTATTTAGACCTCCATCATAAATTACATTTTCTTCTGGAAAATGGCAGTACTAAGTTCTCTTCTGGGGTCTATGACCTCTTCAGCACAGGTAGTTTGCTACATTTACAGTACCATGTATGTATTCTCTCCTATTAAGCAGATCTTCCATCCAATTAGACAGCTTTTGGGCACTCCAACATATCAGTGCCTCTATTACACAATTGCTGGAGCCTAGCTCTGGATGAGGACAGGATATAAAGTAGGTGGATGCAAGAGGAGAGACAGAGAAATCAGACACAAGGTACTTCTGAGTTTCATTTTACCATAGATGGACTGAGAGGAAGCACATCTCAGCATGGCTTGACCTACGCTGACAACCTACATCTCTCATGGGCTTTATTTATACACAAAATCCTTTCCTCATAGACTTTAATCATTGATTACTCAGTCTTTTCATAGTACATACTTTTTCAAAAGTCTTCCTTGATTCATATGCATATCAAAGTAAAAGAAACCAAGCAAGCAAACATCAAATTTCATGACAGTTAAAATCTAACATTATGATAAAATCAATTCTTTTAGCTCAGTGTCTTTTTCCTTAAAATTAGTGTCATAAAGACCTTCAGTTAAAGAAATACTAGACAGGATATCTTTAAGTTTGACTAAGTTAAAAGATCCTGAACAAGTCTGCTCAGAAAGACAGGCAGTTCACTGAGGCAAACACTTCTCTTTGTTTGATATAAACTCTTCTTTCAATACAGTTCCTATCTTTATTACAATCCTACAAGATTAAAAGAATATCAAGATTCCTAAAACTGCTTACCTTTACCTTTAGTAGAGTATCAAGGCTTGTCATTAATTTTACAATCAAAATCTTCTTGTTGTTGTTTCTAATTCCATGTTTTGTGTCAAAACATGAAAACCTAATGGTTTGGTCGTGGTTTGTCAGCTTCTAAAATTACCCTAAATTTTTCTTCTTTAATGATTTTCTTCCAGATCCTGTGTCTCGTGCTTACTAATAGGTAATAAATTCAATACAAGACTTATTTTCTTGCATAGCCAATTCTTCTAGGGGGCTACCATAACCTTTATTCTTATTAACATCAGCTTTTAGTTACCCCCACCTAGCTAGCTCTAGCCTTCAGTGAGGGGCCCTTAACAGCAGGCAATTTAAATATTATACATGTCAAAAACACAAGCACAAGTGGTGTAGCAAGTTCCAGTCAGGGTCGTGAAGGGTCAGTCCAAGTCATGCAAGCACTGGAGCTTTGTCAAGCAGTGCATTCAACATGCTAGGCATAACCATACAATTAATGATACCTTGCTGGGCTGGGTATTGTGGTCTGCAGTGTTTACAGCTGGATTGTTGATTATTGGATTATTGATTGCTTTTCTCCTTTGGTAACTTTCATAGCCCCTTCATATACTCTGAGAGCTAGTCCTCAAGAAGGAGGTTTCCAGGTCAGTTCTAGTTCAATCTCTCCATGTCCTGTTTCCTAATTATGTGGTATTTTCCAAAATAGAATCTTGTGGTTCTGGAAGGCTGACAAGGGCACTACCAATAGTCTATATTGTTTGGGGAATCTTTTAGACCCATGTCCAATAACTCAAAGGGACATTTCCATGAACTGGTACTGGGATTGTGTTAGATAGCCTATGGCTCTTGGGAAAAGCATTATCAACTTGCATGGTACCACAACTCTCCCTCCATTCTTCCTCACCAAATGTGTTCTGCTTTCCTCTCATGTGTTTTTAATAGTTTTAGTTGCAAAATCATAGGTTCTTAGGTAGCTTCTTCATACAGATTTCATTTTGGTGAACACTTTCCCCACCCTTTCATTTCCCCATCCGCATCACCTCACAATGTGCTTACACCCTTCTGGTCCCACTAGCATCCTTCTCTACTTTCATTTTGCCTATATTATCTTATCACCCCCTAAATGCATCATTTCCAGGTGTCCATTTCTGACTCCCTAGCTCCTGAATATACTCCAAGTTAAACACAGAAAACATAAGGCTTCAAGTTAGAACTGACATATGAATGTGAACATGTAGCATTTGCCTTCATAGACCTGATTTACCTTACTCAGTATAATTTGCCTGTAAATTTTTTGATTTATTGCATTTTAAATATTTTATTTCAATTTTATTGCAAATTAAAGTGCTATAAGGTGTATCCCACTGTATTTGTTAGATACATACATTTATAATCATTAAATCAATATAATTTTCATTTCCACCACTTCAGTTATCACTTCTTTGTGATGAAATTATAAAAATTCTCTCCTCTACCTATTTTAAAATACACTTTTTGTTAACTCTGGCCACTCTATACTACATGAAAATATCATAACTTACTCTCTTTACATACGTATAACTTATATCTGCCAACTCCCTTCCCCAGACTCTGATAGACACTATTTTATTCTCTACTTCTATCAGCATAGTCTTCATATAAGTAAGATTTTAAAATATTTGTCTTTCTGTGTCTGGACTTTTTCTAGCCTTGTTAGCATTTCTCTTTCTTTTTTTAAAATATTTTTTTTTGAGATGAGAACTCCTGAGCAAACTGGAGGGAAGGGGAGAGGTAAAGGGAAGGGGATGGGGGTTGAGAACCTAAGTTGAGTTGGGAAAGGGACAGAGTGGGAGAGCAATGAAAAGCTATCTTGCTAGAGAGAGCCATTATAGGGTTAGGGAGAACCTGCTGCTAGAGAAATTCCCAGGAATCCATAAGAATAACCTCAGCTAAGATTCCAAGCAATAGTGGAGAGGATGCCTGAATTGGTCTTCCTGTATAATCAGATTGGTGAATACCCCAACTGTCATCATAGAGCCTTCATCCAGTAATAGATGGAACCAGATGCAGAAATCCACAATCAAGCACCAGACTGAGCTCCAGGAATCCAGTAGAAGAGAGGGAGAAGGGAATATATGAGCAAGGGAGGGGGTCAAGATCACAAAAAGGAAATCTACAGAGATAGCTCATGGGAACTCATGAACTCTACACCAACAGCTGTAGATTCTTCATGAGACCAAACTAAGCCCTCTTCACGTGGGAGGCAGTTGTGTAGCTTGGTCTATGTGAGGGGCCAATGACAGTAAGACCAGGATCTATGCCTGGTGCATGATCTAGCTTTTGGGAGCCCATTTGCTATGGTGGAATGCCTGTATTCAACCTTAATGTGGCAGTGGGGGGTGGGGGTGTCGCTTGGACCTGCCTCAACTTATTGGGTCAGACTTTGTTGACACCCCTTGGGACACAATTTGGGAAGAGTGAATGGGGGTGAGCTGGACAGGGGAGGTGAGACAGGCAGTGGAAGGTGTAGGAGGGAGAACTGTGATTGGGATGTAAAATGAAGTTAAAATAAAAAAGAACAAACAGCAATAACAATAAAAAGAAAGATTACAATATGATTACATCACTTCCCCCTTCTTTTCTCTACCTCCAAATCCTCCCATGTATCCTTCCTAGCTCTCCTTCAAATTCATACATACATGTAAAGCCTAATGCAATGTGGAATCAGAACTAGATTGATAGCAGATAGTTTATTAAGAAAGTACTCATGCATAGTAGTAACCCATGCTTTATCAGAGCTGTATTTAATGATGTTGATCAGAATGGTTTCCTTTCAGATGATGATTGAGAAGCTAATTAAAAAAAAAACAAAACAAACAAACAAACAAAACAAAAACAAAAAAAACAGTGCCAGGTACCACAAGGGTAACAGAACTGTGCTGTTTTTCTGGGATTTTGTTTTTCACTTTTTTTTTAATGGAGAGTGCTGGATGTCTCTACAATTTTGTTCAAATGACTGCAGAACCTGGAAAAGCTGTTGCTGCTATTGATGCATAACATACTGCCATTATTGGTATATATATATATATATATATTGAATTTTTAGAAACTTTAGCTGTACTGTCAACTTTGGAAAAAAGTATCCCAGTTTACCATGCTGAGTTGGTATTGTACAAAAATTAACAGCCATATTGGTCAAAAAGAAAAGAAACGTATACTTCAGTGTGTAAGTACACAGTTTAAAACTGTAAAGTGGTTTTTTGTGTGGTTTGCTTTTTTCTAGACTTTTCTGTTTAGTATTTAAAGTCATGGTTAACTACAGAAAGTAAAGAATAATGAAAGGTTAATAAAGAGAGGTTAAAGTACAGTATTCATTAAAAAAAAAAGAAAGTACTCACGCAATGGAGCCAGTGACCAGGTTTACACTGGACTCCTGCTTCTCTCCTCAACCAGGCGGGACAGGGAAAAAGAGGGCCTTGTGTGTGCCTCACTGATATTTAAATCCTTGGTACATCACTCTGACTACACCCAAGCTGGTGTGATCAGGGGCACCTGTGCCAGCCCTAAGCAGGTGTGGTCAGTGTTAACTGTGTCTAGCCCCAAGACAGCGTGGTTAGCATTTCCCCCCTAAACTCCCCTTTTAGTCTAAAGAGGATTAAAACTTAACAGTGTAAATTATCTATAATTAACAATCATAAAGGTGAATTACAAGAAGTTATAATAATCTACTGATATCATATCTTAACTACATCTATTCCAACTAAAACTTAAAGTCATCTGAAAGAGATGGCCAAGCTTGAACACCTCCTTCCAAACCCAACCTTAAACAATAGGAAACTAGCCCTAACTGGGTGTACAATATCTTTAGTGACAACAGTAGGGAAATGGGGCAGAATATTCTCCAAGTTATTTCCTGCTGAAATGGGATCTGATATGATATATATATATATATAATATATATTTTAATTAATTTTTAATTGATATAATATATATAATTAATATATAATTAATATAATTATATATAATTAATTCTGTTTCTGATTGTGTCCTGTAATTGTATAAACAGTGAAGTTAATTCTGTATTGTCAGGAACAAATTCTGCAGTCTTGTGTAAAACAACTCTCTCTGCATATTGAGAATCAGTAACTATATTAAGAGGCTCTGTAAAATCCATAAGTACCATAAGAATTGCATATAATTCTGCATTCTATACAGAGTTATACGGACTTCAAACTACTTTACTTACCTCTCCTGTTTTATATCCTGCCTGACCTGACTTGTTCGCATCAACATAGAAGGTAAGGACTCCAGAAATAGGAGTTTGTCTTACAATACATGGAAGGATCCAGATTGTCTTTTTATGAATTTAATTTTATCAGTTTTGGGATAGTTGTTGCTAATTTTCCCAAAAAGTAAGTAAGAGCTATTTGCCAGTATTCATTGTCCTTCTATAAGGAGGAAATTTCCTCATTAGTTAAAGGTACTATAATTTCTGCTGGATCTTTTCCAGTCAGTTGGTGAAGTCTTAGTTTGCCCTTTAGAATCCAATCAGAAATCTTTTCTATGTATGTCTTTAGCTTTTTATTCTGTTTATGTGGCAGAAATATCCATTCTAATATATATTCCCTCTGCATCAGAATCCCTGAAGGGCACTCTCTGGATGGTAAGATAGCCAGAATACAGTCTAAATTAGGGTCCACATGGTCTACATGTGCATCCAGTATTCTGCTTTCCACCCATTGTAATTCTTTTTCCCATGCAGATAATATTTGTGGACTGTTTAAGTCCTTGTCCCCTTTAAGGGCCATTTTTAAATGCTTTAAGTCATGTCCTTCCACTCCAATAATTCTCTAGTTGAGAAATTTACCCTAGCAGCTTCTGAAGACTATGAAGAGTTTGATAATGATCTCTTCTAATTTGTACTTTTTGAGGCCTGATTCTTTGTAAGTCTATCTTGTAACCTAAATAATTAATAGAATCACCTCTTTGTATCTTTTCTGGGGCAATCTGTAATCCCCAATGAGGTAGAACTTCCTTCACCGTTTCAAACATTCATTCTAATGTTTCTTTATTAGAATCTGACAATAAAATATCATCCATATAATGATAAAGATTGGATTGTGGAAATTTCTTATGAATTATTTCCAAAGGTTTTTGTACAAAGTGCTGGCACAAGGTAGGGCTATTTAGCATTCCTTGTGGCAAATCCTTCCACTGAAATCTCTTAACTGGCTGTCAATTATTAAGAGTTGGTACAGTAAATGCAAATTTTTCTCTATCATTTTCTTGTAACAGTATTGTGAAAAATCAATCTTTCAGATCAATGACTATGATTGCCCATCCCTTAGGAATCAAGGAAGGCAAAGGCATTCCAGTTGGAGAGAGCCCATAGGCTGAATTACTTTATTGATGGCTCTCAGATCTGGCAGCATTCTCCGCTTACCTGACTTCTTTTTTGTTTTTTTTACTTCCTTTTGATAACAAATTCAGGAGAATTCCAAGGGCTGGTAGATGCTTCTATATGTCCAGCATCTAGCTGTGCAGCAGTAGCCTTTCTAAAGCCTCTAGCTTCTCAGTGGTCATAGGCCATTGTCCTACCCAGACAGGTTCATCTGTAAGCCACTTTAAGGGTAGGGCCTTTGGTTCCTCTGAAGGTTTATCATTTGTACTTTGTTTATATACAGCCTGGATGGTTGGTATATGTTTTCCATAGTGCCTTACTATATTTTGTCTACCACCTAAAGATTGTATATGATTTGTATCTGACACTGGAGGAATGCTAATCTGGATATTCAGTTGCTGTAACAGATCACGACCCCAGAGATTTATAGTTATGTCTGCTACATAGTGGCTGGCGGCAAATGAGGTCATACCGCCATGAAGGCCTCACACATGCTTCGGGAGTACAAGGTGGCGGGCGCTGCTTGCCCACCCAGAAGTGCCATACACCACCACTATACAGAATGCACATCTTCACGCCCAACCATATGGTGACCAAATCCCTCGTCTCACCCCAGCTAAAGCTGAACGCAATGTGGAGCATTAAAATTACCTGACTTAAAATTACCTGTGTCCAGCCTCAAGCAGGCATGGTCAGCATTTCCCTTTACATACATGCATACATATGTATATGCATAAATATAACCTGCTCTGTCCATATGACGTTACTTATATGTATATACTTTCAGGACTGACCATTTGGTATTGTGCAACCAATTGTGTGCTCTTTCCTGGGCAAGACTATTTGTCCCATTCTCAACATTTTTTAATTGTATAGGGATGGGACCTTTTGACTTTTCTCCATCCGTGTTAGCATGTATGTTGATAACTGCCCCCTTTTCATCACTTTCCTCTATTCACTGCTGTGCCTTTTCTCTCTGACCTCATCAGTCACAAATATGTCATAGCGGCTATGCTAATAAAATCAAATTCTCTATAAGAAACTCTAATGTATTTTCTGTTCATTCTCAGTATTTTTCCTAATGAGAAAGCTATTTAAAAGTCATTATCCTCATTGTAATAACATAATCCGATTGACTTAAAATTAGTGTCTTCTACCAAATCTTTCCACTATAATCTCTAACTCTATAATTTCCCTCCTGAATCAATAAGTTTGAATCGCCTCTGACTGATCACCATTGTGTTTACCTGTACCTGCATGATGTTAATTAAATATTAACTCACAAATATCATTTTAATCATTTCTTTCATGGCCTGCTACATTAACATCTCATTTAAGTGACTCCTTATAAAAATCTGTAAACTTATTAACATTAATTTTGAATACTTGTCTGCTGTTATTGTTTCATTTTGTCTAGTTCTTCGTTCAATTTTGAGAAGGAAGATAATAGAGCATAGTTTTCAACTGCCTTAAATATATTTTAAAAATTGCTAAACAAAATAAGAGACCCATGTTTATACTGTACTATTAAATTTCCCCATGTTAGAGTGTTCACTTTACAATTCAAGCATGAATTAGCTTTGATAACAAGTTAATTCTCAAGAGGAAGAATATTAATGTAGCACTACCTTTATGTTTCTGAATGCTTGCTTCTAAGAGTTTCTGTTCATTGCTCTTTACAAGGTTTCTTGTCTGTCATTGCGTCATCAACACAGATACCAAGGTGAACAAGGTGAACATGATAACCAGCTCACAAAAATAAAATAGGTTCAAGAAAATAATTTTTAAATTTACTAATAGCAAGCAAGCCCAGCAATTGATACATGTTTAAATGTAACCATAATTGATATAATAAAATTTTCTAAAAGATTATACATACATTGTATTATAATACACACACATGAAAGTAATTGTCCCAGTGATCATGCTACCCTCCCACTTTCCTTCTTCCACTCACTGTCCTTCATGCCTGCTTATGTTGAGAATCTTGATGACTGGCCTCAACTGGACTCTCTTGGGTCCTCTTCCCTGATTATTCTTTTTTTCTGTGTTTCCATGCCATTGCCTTCTGATACTCTATACAAAAACACAGACTGCATCCACTAAGGGAAAACTTTTTGTGTAACGTTAAAAGAAGGCATTCAAGTATCCATGTGCCAATATTCTCAGGCCATCAAGTTTGTAGGGCAGAAAGGGACTGAAATTGGTTTCAAGTCTATTGCATCACAAGCATTGATATACAAAACACAACATTGATATACAGAACATAACATTCTATGCTTAACTTACTTCCTAATAAAATCTACATGAATTCTTATATCCCTAAAATAGTCTTCAAATTCCCATAAGTACTTCTGAGTTGCTGATCATCAATGTTCTGAAGAGACCTCAAGATACGGCTTATTGTCATTGCTCTCGGTTGCCTATCAACTTGATGTCAAGACCCTGTTGCTGAAAACATGACACACTTGTTTCATAGGGCTTAGAGAAATCAAGGTGTTATTGATTGGGAACTGCCTTTCTGATGCCCAGATTTCACAGGATGGGAAGAAGTTATGGAGTCCAGGCTCTTGGGGGTGAAAATGTGCATAATGGATAGTGGAGGTTCTCTAGAGGTCCCACCCTAGCTGAGGAGTTATTGGCAGTGACGGCTACTTGAAAATCATGCAATTAATTTGCTTCATGGGTGTGGCCTTTAGTAAGTTTTATGTGGTCTAGTGATAGCCTACGCACATAGAGGAAGAGTTAATTGAATTCAGTAGGTTATTTTAAAAAAAAATAAGAAGAAGACATGAAGTTGGAAGGAGGGTGAGAGACAAAAGGTTCCAGGAGAAGTAGGGGAGGAGAATGGAGGTGGCTTGTACAAGCCCCAAATATGCTGTATACATGTGTAAAATTATCAAAGAATAAAAATTTAAAAGAACAAAGGTTTTCAGTGTTTTGCAACAGGTCTTTCTCTGTCCCACCAGCTCCCAAATAATGATATGGAGACTTCTTGTTATGAAAGCTCAGCGTATACCTTAGGCTTGTTTCTAGCTAGCTCTTATATTACTATATGTCCTACCATGTGCCTTTGGGCTGTTAACTCTTCTCCCACACGTCTTGCTTGCTCGGTGTCTCCTGGCATCTCTGCCTTTCTTCTTCCCAGAGTCATCTCTGTTCCCTGCCTATACCTCCTGCCTAGCTCTTTGCCATTATACCTCCTTATTATATACCAATCATAGCAACACATCTTGACACAGTGTAAAAATATTCTGCAACAGTGATTGTGAAAGACCCCCCCGAAGAGGTACTTTCGTAGAGGGAGACCCGCACCCAGGAATCATCGAGGCCACGAACTTGGATGCAAAAACAAGAGGCTTTATTGGAGACTCGGGTACCCGGGGCGACTTAGCTTCTGTGTGGCTAAGCGCCCCGAGCCAAGGGAAAGGGGTCCTTATATAGGGAAAAAGGTGCAAGCTAGGAGCAGGGATTCTATTGGATAATTCTAATGAGGCATTGTACAGAGCTATTCCCATTGGTCAATGTATATGAGGCGCTATACAGGGTTATTCAAATGAGGCAAAGTACAGAGTTATTCAAATGAGGTGAAACACAGAGTCTTTCAAATGAGGCGAAATACAGAATCATTTCTATTGGATGGTTCAAATAAGACACAGAGCCATTCCAGATCAGCATATTCTCAAGGTCTGGTGTCTGGTACAACAGACTCAATTCCTCCCCCCTCCGCGTCCAGATGGCTGACCTTGGGGGCAGAGACCTTGGGACAGAGTGTTTCTCATCGGGCGGGGCTCAGGGGCAGGGCTCCAGGCCGGCTCACTTGGTGTTCGTTCTCGTGCCGGCCCACCTGGTGCTCGTTGCTCGGCCCCAGCCTACCTGGTGCTCGTTCTCGGGCCTGCCCACCTGGTGCTCGTTGCTCGGCCCCAGCCCCGAGGCGCGGTGCCAGGCGGGGCGGGCCGGGGGCGCGAGCCCTGCCGGGGTGAAGGCTTGGGAGGCCCCGGCAGCTTCGGGGCAGGGGGCTCAGGGGCATTTCGAGCGGGTCTTTCAATTGCACTTGTTTTATGAAATAATGAACTGAGATCAAGTATGTGCTCACTTAGACATGTACATATGTGAACATGCAGGCACACACGTGGTTGCGTATCCAGTGTGCCCTGTTTTCATTGGTGACATTGTAGAAATAAATACATAAAATCACATATTATACACATAATTTTAGGCACAATACATCGACTCTCTGCAGATGCAAATTAGTAATAACAATAGATTTTGCTTATAGACTAACGATAGTGAGAAATTTGATTCAATTTAATATAAATAATATAAATAAACGTGAAATAAATTATTATAAATGATTATAACATCATTAAAATATCCAGTGAGTTTCTCCAAAGATTATTATAAGTGCTTAATTATAAAATGGAAGTTCTGAATTATTGCCAAGTCATGGAAAATTGTGGATTTAAAATCATTGATAAATATACAGAATTTTCAAAATATGTCAGTGTAATTAACTAGAGAAAAGTGCTTATCTTCCAGATGGCCCTTAAGTATTTGTGAGAAATGTTGGTACTTGAATTGACAGGCAATTAAGTGAGAGAAATTGACAAACAAAACATAGAAATGAAAAGAAAATATATATTGTTGTTAGAAGAAGTTGAATAAATATGACAGAAATAATGAGCTCTTGGTACATCTGTATACCACAGATTTTCTACTAATTAGAAACTTAACAATATTTAGCAAAAATATATGTGACATTTTAAAATTACCTTTCCAAATTGCACCTAAAATGTTAAATTAATAGAGCAAAGTTTCTTAGTAAACTGTATACTGAATGTGTCAGTTCCTAGCTAGGGTTTATAGCACCCTATATTTAGTAGTAGGATAGGCAAATACTTCTGTGTATGCCTTAATTTATAAAAATTTCAGGATGATGAAAAGCTGGAATATTTACCAGGTCTGTAAGAGTATTTGAACAACTGTGTGGTGATATAACATATGGTCCCAGCACTTAGGAGGTGAAGGAAGAAAGATCAGGAGTTCAAGGCCAGGCTGAGCCATTCATACTCTGTCTCCAAGCAAACAAACAAATTAATGAATTAATTAGTAGAAAAACATGACAACTTCCTGATTTTAAGGTTACATATGAAATGAATCAAGATAAAATATAAGTTGGTTGTGGTAGGATACTCCATAATTATCATATTTTGGGAGGCAGGAGTATAGGCATCTCTGTGTTTGAGGTCAGTCTGTTTGTTCTATGTATCAAGTTCCAGGCCAGCCAGAGCAACTAAATAGTGAGGCCCTGCCTCAAAAACAAACAAACAAACAAATAAATAAATAAATAAATAAATAGAGATAAATTCCAGAAATGTTAAAAGTTTGAAAAGATAAAGAAAATGAAAGGCGTTATTAGATTTGTATTTGGAAGAATAAAATTCAAATTTAAAGGACTATATGCGTTAATATGAAGTACAGGGATTCTTTTATCCACTTTAAAACAAGATTTTTAAGAACAATCATATTGTAATTAATGGGAATTCATTTTGAAAACAAATTTTAACTCTTGACAGGAAACTAAATTCTTTTTATTTTTACATCTTATAGTGGACATGCAAATGAATTGTTTATGGTTATTTTATTTCATAAAGCAGGACAATTATCAATTATTCTTAATAAAAGAAGTAAAAATATAACCAGACAATTATTAACTTTGGCAGGGGCCATATTATATACTGTGATAGATACAAACAAATGAAATTTTAAGAGAAAATTTTATTTCCAAGCTTGCTGGCATGTAACAAAAACATTTTTAAGTTAAAAAATATTACCAACAAAAATGCCAATCATTTCAAATTTTTTTGTATGGATTGTTGTATCAAGCTGTTTAATTGGATTCAAGACCCACTTAACAGGATTGAAATAATGCCTAGTCCTGGAATTGTATCCAGCTACACCTGGCTAGTGAGGTCATAGGTCTTAGAGGAGAACCTACTATTGCAAACTTCCTTAACAAATACAATTCCTAACAGCACTCTGAGTACTTACCCTTATGGCTATTGATAAGTAGAGATCTTGCCCCTCATCAAAGAAGCTTCTTTTCGAAGCAGACAGAGATCAGTACAGCTACTCTCAAAATGTAGAGTATAACTGAGCCCCAGTTGAAACATGCAACCTAACTCCCATTCCTAGGACACAGAACACATCACAGAAGGAGCAGGAAGACTCTGAGCTTAGAAGACCAGGATGTCTACAGTAAGATTGTGTCTTCTGTGTATGACAGGAGGCTGTTCGCATGAAATCTCAACAACACGGGTGCCCAAACAAGACCTGAAATATCCCAACCATTTCAAAGTAGATAGGTGAAATCTCATGGGGTCCATCCCAGATGGAGAGCTATTAACAGCTGCTGGGAGAAATAGAATTAGCCTTCCTCAGGGATGAGATTCCTGGTTCATATTCAGTGCCAAGTAGTCAGCCCTAGGAACTTATATATGGAAAGAACATTGAACAGACTCATCAGGTTGTATTTATATGTTTGTTCAATTATATGTGTATGTTATAACAACGGTTTTTTTGAAAAAGGAGACTGCTGGGTGGTGGTGGCACAAGCCTTTAATACCAGCACTTGGAAGGCAGAGGCAGGCAGATCTCTATGAGTTTAGGACCAGCCTGGTCTACAAAAGCTAGTTCCAGGACAGCCTCCAAAGCCACAGAGAAACCCTGTCTCAGAACATAAATAAATAAATAAATAAATAAATAAATAAATAAGTGAGACCATATATTTGGGAAGCAGCAGACATGGGAAGGGCTAGAAGGGAGGAGAGAGTATTACAAACAATGTAATTATATATTCATTAAAAATAAAATAAAACTAGGGCTGGAGAGATGGCTCAGGGGTTAAGAGCACTGGCTATTCTTCCAGAGGTCCTGAGTTCAATTCCTAGCACCCACATGGTGTCTCACAGCCATCTGTAATGCGATATGGTGCCTTATTCTGGGATGCAAGTGTACATGCAGGCAGAACACTGTATACATAATAAATAAAAATAAATCTTAAAAATATAAAACAAAACAAAGACAAGGAAGTGCCATCTTTTATTTGCATTTAAATTGAAATTAAACAGCTATGGATGTAATGAAGTCAAAATATAGGTGTTCCCAAGGAAGACAACTTAGTTCATCTAATAGTGTCTGTAATGTAACAGTATCCATGTTTTATAGGAATACACAAGTATATACACAGTATTTTTCTGAAATGAAATTTTCAATTATTTTTGCTTAAGTTTTATGGTTCCAATTTCTTCTTGATATACATTACTCCAATGTGTAAATTTAAACTAAAGTTATCAGGTACTTTTTTCTAACAAAAGCAATCTCGACGTTTCAAAACAAGAACAGTTTTCTGTTTGCTTTTGGCTGCTAAGGAAAAATGATTATTTGAATGTGAGATAAAATATAAAGAAGCAATTCTAAACAGTAAGGATATGGAGTGATGGATTAATTATTTAGTTTGATTTAATCATTCTGTATTGTTGGCAGAACAAAACATTTCTTTGCACACCATAAACAGAGTTACAAATTGTCAATTATGAATGTATTTAAAAACAATGGAATTCTCTTTCTTAAATCAGATTACTTTCTCTTAAGTAGATTTCTGAGACAATAACAATTTATTCTCATTGTTTTCTCTGAAGAGATTAATCATTTGCTTATCTTTTGCTCATATTTAAAACTCTAACTCACTGAAAATGATGCACTAGCATTTTTTTCAGACATATTCTCAGGTGTTCTTACTGTGCCTCATCTTAATAAGCCACTTGCTTACAGCAACTGGCAATTCAGTATTAAGTGAGTAAAATAAATACAGGCTTAAAAAGAATCCATGATCCAAATATTAAAACCTGTATATTGAGCACTTTGCATACCTTATATTAATGGTTAATTTGTTCTTGATTTTCTGGAGAACTTCACTGTCTAAAAATGCACAAACACATTTACTACTGCAGATAGCCTCTCATCATTTGACCCATTAAAGCCTCTCATCATTTGACCCATTAAACTTCGATAAATTAGAATCAACAAATTGAACTTTCCCTGTGACCAGCATTGACTCTGAAATTCAGAATGCTGCTGCAAAGGCAAAACTCTTTCTTACCCCAGAGATGTCTGCTTCTATCATAGAGGAAATGAATTGATTTTAACAAGGCAATTAATCCACAGTCAGAATTTGTAACTTTTAAAAGGATGCTTGATTATGAAATTATTTTATTAAAAACACTTAAGTCATAAATTCACTAGTCTTTCTCCTTGATGTTTGTTAACAATGAATGCCAAGCAAAAATGGGCTATTTTGCCAATCGGTCATTTCTTTTTTTCTCCATTTTTTAATTTAAATTAGAAACAAGAATGTTTTACATGTCAATCCCCATTCCTTCCTCCTCCCTCTCTCCCCTACCGCCCCAACACCCTACCTATCCCATGCCCTTTCTGCTCTCCACGGAAGGTGAGGCCTTCCATAAGGGGTCTTCAGAGTTTGTCATGCCCTTTGGGATAGGGGCTAGGCCCTCCTGCATATGTCTAGGCTCAAGGAGTATACATCTATGTGGAATGGGCTCCCAGAGTCCATTCCTATGCTAGGGATAAGTACTGATCCGCTACAAGAGGTTCCATAGATTTCCAAGGCCTCCTCACTGACACCCATATTCGTGAGGTCTGGTTCAGTCCCATGCTGGTTTTCCCCTTGTTCAGACAGCTGTTTCTGTGGGTTTCACAAGCCTGGTCTTGACCACTTTGCTCATTACTCCTCCTTCTCTGCAACTGGATTCCAGTTCAGTTCAGTGTTTAGCTGTGGGTGTTTGCTTCCACTTCCATCAGCTCCTGGATAAAGACTCTAGGATGGCATATAAATTAGTCATCAATCTCATTATCAGGGGAGGGTATTTAAGGTAGCCTATCCACTGTTGCTTAGATTGTTAGTTGGTGTCATCCTTGTAGATCTCTCGACATTTCCCTATTATCTGATTTCTCTTTAAACCTATAATGGCTCTCTCGGTTATGGTATCTCTTATTTTGCTCTCCTCTAGTCTTCCCCCTATACAACCTTCCTGCTACCTTATGTCATCCTCACTCCCCCTCTTCTTCCCTTATCATTCTCCTAGCTCGCTCTCCCCTCCACCCATGCTCTCAATATGCTCAGGAGATCTTGTCCCTATCCCCTGCTCCAGGAGACCATGCATGTCTCTCTTAGATCTCCTCGTTTCCTAGCTTCTCTGGTGGTGTGATTGTAGGCCAGTAATCCTTTGCTCCATGTGTAAAATCCATATATGAGTGAGTACATACCATGTTTGTCTTTTTGTGACTGGGTTACCTCGCTTAGAATGGTTTCTTCTAGTTCCATCCATTTGCCTGCGAATTTCAAGACTGCATTGTTTTTTTTTTTCCCACTGAGTAGTACTCCATTGTGTAAATGTACTACATTATCTCTATCCATTTTTCAGTTGAGGGTCATCTAGGTTTCTTCCAGGTTCTGGCTATTACAAACAATGCTGCTATACAAATTGGAAAGAAAGAAGTCAAACTTTCACTGTTTGCAGATGATATGATCGTTTACATAAGTGACCCAAAAAAGTCTACCTGGGAGTTCCTACAGCTGATAAACACCTTCATCAAAGTAGCAGGATACAAAATTAACTAAAAAAATCAGTAGCCTTACTATATACAGATGATGAATGGTCTGAGAAGGAAATCAGAGAAACATCACCCTTTGCAATAACCACAAACAATATAAAATATATTGGGATAACACTAACCAGTGAAAGACCCATATAGCAAAAACTTTGTCTTTAAAGAAAGAAACTAACAAAGATAACAGAAAATGGAAAGATCTCCCACACTCTTGGGAGATCAACATAAGTAGGATCAACCTAGTAAAAATAGCAATCTTGGCAAAAGCAATCTACAGATTCAATGCAATCCCCATCACAATACCAGCACAATTCTTCACAGAACTTGAAAGAACAATACTCAACTTTATATGGTGAAACAAAAGACCCAGGATAGCCAAACAACCCTGTACAATAAAGGAACTTCTGGAGGCATCACCATTCCTGACTTCAAGCTCTATTATAGAGCCATAGTCCTGAAAACAGCTTGGTATTGGCACAAAAATAGACAGGTAGACCAATGGAATCTAATTGAAAACCCTGATATGGACCCACACACCTTCGAACACCTGATTTTTTTACAAAGAAGCTAAAGTTATACAATAGAATAAAGAAAGCGTCTTCAACAAATTGTGCTGGCATAACTGGATGCTGGTATGTAGAAGACTTCACATAGGTCCATGTCTATCACCATGCACTTAAGTCCAAATGGATCAAAGACCTCAACATAAATCCAGCCACACTAAGTCTCTTAGAAGAGAAAGTGGGAAGTACCCTTGAACTAATTGGTACAGGAGAGAGCTTCCTGAATGTACACCAGTAGCACAGACACTGAGATAAACAATAAATGGGACCTCCTGAAACTGAGAAGCTTCTGTAAGGCAAAGGACACCGCAAAACAAAATGGCAGCCCAAAGATTGGGAAAAGATATTCAGTAACCCCACATCTGACAGAGGACTGATCTCCAAAATATACAAAGACCTCAAGAAGCTAGTTTCCAAAATCAGAACCCTAACTATGATAGACATAGGCAATATTCCTCAGCCAACATATTCTTTCTTGCAATTTGTGATAGTCATCAGAAACCATATAAATGTTTCTTTTGAACATTGGGTATACTTTTGACTCAGGTAAGAATGTTCTGAACACTTCACATCCATTCTCACCTTTTCTCTGCCACAAATAAAACTCCTTCATGTTCAACAAGGCACAAGCAGAAGGCTATGAATCAGCTGTGCATATTCCCAACAACAAATATACATATTAGTAGACAATGTGGCAACAACAAATATGATATCCGACTCAGCAAGGCCATTGGCTAGTAGACCAAGAATTTCTGCTTTCAACATTGCAGAAATAGTGACCTAGTTTAAGGCAAGTTTTCCCAGGAGGAACAATAAATTTGAGTGAGAAAAGCTGGGCATTGGTGGCTGACACTTTTAATCCCAGCACTCAGGAGGCAGAGCCAGGTGGATCTCTGTCAGTTCTAGGCCAGCCTGATCTACAGAGTGAGTTCCAGAACAACCTCCAAAGTAATACAGAGAAACCCTGTCTTGAAAAATGAGAGAGAGAGAGAGAGAGAGAAAGAGAGAGAGAAAGAGAGAGATTTTTAAAAGCAAAAACAAACAAATAAAAATCCATTTGAATTCAAGGTAAGACCTGAGGAACGAAGAGTCTACAACATAACAAGACCAGGGTGCTGACTATAATCCACCAAAATGGGTATAGCTCATCTTCTATCTAAGAGAAATTGAGTTGGTGATCAGAAATTTTACAAATAAACCTTCAGACCCTAATGACTTTGTTTCTATAAAACACCACAAGCCTAAGATAACTCCAAAGTACAGCTCTTAGTGGCAATAGAAGAGAAAAGACTTCTTTTCTTCATTTTATAAGCATACCACAAGTTTGTAACCCATCCTTACAGAACATTAATCAAAAAAGCAAGGTGTAAAAAATGTCTCCCGAATTGTGACCAAAATTTTCAACAAAATACCAAATCATGTATGAAATAAATATTATTTTGTGTCACTGATATATAAATTAGTCTCTAATACAGTAGTGGCTCATGAAATTTCTATGTTTAATAGAGAACAATTTATTAAACCATGCAAAAAAGTACATAGTAACTGATGTCATTGGTATGATAAAACATTGGTTTCTGGCAGAATATTACAGGACTGTCTGGTCTAGAGTGTTACAGAGTTATTCCTCGAGACATAATGTCTGAGTTGAATGCAAAGTTAGAGAATAGAAATGGATGGGGAATGCCAAGAAAGGAATGTCAAAGCCTGTGTATAAGCAACAGCTCTGTAATGGCGGGGCACAAGTTTGAAATGTTATAAGAAGGCATAAAACTGGAGCTCAGACATCAAGTTGTTACAAAACCTTAGATCTACAATAATGACACTGCAACAGTGTCACAAATGTTGTATAATCAATTACTATCTGATTGGATTTTAAGTGCACACCATGAGGTGGAACCCATGCCTGACACTTCTCTAGTGGCCAAGAATCTGAGACTAGATAAGACACACATCTAGGGAAAACCAAATGCTGTTGCTCTGATAAAGTAACCAAAATAAAATGAATAATGACATTCTGTTGCATCAATGGCTCAGAGTCTCACTCAGACACCAATAGAGAAGTTTTCTCCTGCATTAGATGGGAATTAGAGAGACCCACAACTGGACAATGGAGAGGGCGAGAAGAGGGAGAGAGAGAGAGACAGAGAGGAGAGAGACAGAGAGGAGAGACAGACAGACAGACAGACAGACAGACAGACAGACAGACAGACAGAGACAGAGAGACCTTGGAACACTAGTTTCTTAATGAGATGTCTTCATCAAATCCCTCTCCTCATGGCTCAGGAAATTACACAGAAGAGGAGGCAGAAAGATTTTAAGTTTCAGAGGGCATGGGTGATACTAAGGAAACAGTGTTCTCCAAACACAATAGGACATACACACTCACAGAGACTGTGCCAACATGCTTAGGGCCTGCACAGATCCCAACCAGGTGGATTCTCAGCACTGAGATGGGGATGTAGACATAAGCTCACATCCCTATCCTAGAGGATGTCTCCAATTAACAGCTGCTCACAAAGGAAAAATCTTTTCTCCAAAGGAGTCTCATGAATATACAAACCACACGTAAGGCAAGCCCTACTCAGCAATAGATGGCCAACACAAAACGAACTCTATGGTATTTTTGTAGATTCTTTTTTTGTCCCATATTGTTCTGTTTTGAGTGTTTTCTTTTTCTTCTTTCTTTCTTTTTTGAACTTACTAATCTTTTGCTTGTATATTATGGTTTCTGATTTTGAGTTTTTATGGGTTTTGTGTGTGTGTTTCTCCTGCTCTTTCTTAGTTTCCTTTTGTTTATTTGTTCATATTGTGTTGTCTTTTTTATTTTCCTAATTGCTTTCTTAAGAGAGGAAGAGAGAGGGTCGGCATTGGTGGTGTATACCTTTAATCCCAGCACTTAGGAGGCAGAGGCAGGAAGATCTCTGTGAGTTCTAGGCCAGTCTGGTCTACAGAGAGAGTGCCAGGACAACCTCCAAAGCTACACAGAATAACCCTGTCTTGAAAAAAAAAAGAGGGAGAGAAAGGCGTGGAGTTGGAAGGGTGGGGAAGTGAAGATTTGGGAGGAGATGAGAAGATATATATCATGTGAAATTAACTTTATTTTCAGTAAAAACAAAAGTAAAAAAGAAATAAATAGATATGAATAAGTAAAGGAAGGAACCTGAGGGAATAGAGTAATAAGAGGGTTGAACCTGCTCGAACCAAGGGGTTCTGTAAATGAGCATGGTCTTTGTACAGAAGGAAATGAGATGCTATTGGAGAATTTGTTAGGCTGAGAAGGGCTTGTCTGTGTGAGTTGTTTCCCCTAACTCATGTTGAAAATGACATGGGATGTCAAGGACGACAAGGGATGACAAGGAACTGTTAGCATAATAAGCAGAATAATTCTCAGCTTCATATGGAAAAAATAGGACAGCTAAAACAATCCAGAATAATAAAATAACTGCTGTAGGTATCCCTATCTCTGATTTCAAGTTGTACTACAGAGCTACAGTATTTAAAAACTGCATGGTATTAGCACAAAAACATATATGCTGTTAAATGGAATAGCATTGAAGAACCAGATATTAAACACACACACACACACACACACACACACACACACACACACACACACACACACACACACACACACACACTCCTATGGACACCTGATGTTTGACATATGCAATGGAGAAAAGACAACATCTTTAACAAATGTTGATGATCAAAGTGGATATCTGCATGTAAAAGAAGCACATTCATACAAAAAGGACATCTGTTCAATGATGTTCATAGCAGCATTGTTTGTAATAGCCAGAACCTGGAAGCAACCTAGATGCCCCTCAACTGAAGAATGAAAAGAGAAAATGTGGTACATTTATACAATGGAGTACTACTCAGAAGAAAAAAGCAATGGAATCTTGAAATTCACAGGCAAATGGATGGAACTAGAAGAAACCATCCTGAGTGAGGTAACCCAGTCACAAAAAGACAAACATGGTATGTACTCACTCATATATGAATTTTAGACATGAAGCAAAGGATTACCAGCCTATAATCCTCTTCACCAAGGAAACTAGGAATCATGAAGGACTCTAAGGGAAAAATAGACCCCAGGAATGGGAAGTGGCATGAACTCCCGAGCTAATTGAGAGCATGAGGGTAGGGGAGAGGGTGCTGCCACAATAAGAGCACAAGAAGAAGAGTAGAGGAGAGGAAATGTAGGAGCAGAGATATTGAGTAGGGGGAAGAATAGAGGAGAGAGAGCAGGATGAGAGATACCATTTCAGAGGGAGCCACTATAGGTCCGAGAAGAGATCTGGAACTAGGGAGATCTCTAGAGACCTACAAGGATGACACCATCTGACAGTCCGGGCAGTGGAGGAGAGGATAGCCTAGAAGCCCTTCCCCTAGAATGAGATTGATGACTACTCTCTATGCTATCCTAGAGCCCTCATGCAGTGGCTGATGGAAGCAGAGACAGACATCCACAGAAATACACTGAGCTGAAATCTGGAACTTAGTTGAAGAGAGGGAGGAATGAAGATTGAAGGGGTCTGTACCAGGTTAGAGAAATCCACAGAAACAGTTGGCCTGAAAAAGGGAAAGCATATTGACCCCAGATGCTGTCTGGGAGGCCAGTTCAAGACTGATCCAGCCCCCGATCATGGATGCCAATGTGGAGGCCCCTGCACTCTGGGGAGCCTCTGGAGGTGGACTGGCGTTTTTCCCTGGTGTGTGTGGGGGACTTTGAGAGCCCATCCCACATGAAGGGATGCACTTTGTCTCTGGACACATGGGGAGGGGCCTAGGCCCAGCACAGGAAGATTTGGTGGACTTTGTGGAGCCCCTGTTGGGGACCCTACCCTGCCTGGGGAGTGGTGGGTGGATGGGATGGGGGTAGATTGGAGGTGGGGGAGGAGGGTTGGGGGTGAGGGGAGGGAGAGGGAGAGGGAGAGGGGACTTACATGTGAAACAAGCCTGTTCACTAATTTGAATTAATAATTTAAAAAAGAGGGGCAAGAAATTAAGGCTTGGTTGTACCTCTTGGCACATACCTATAATTCCAGCATTGGGGAGAGAAGGCAAGATCAGGAATTCAAAGCCATCCCCAGTCACATAGCTAGTAAAAGGACAGCCTGAGATATGCATGAACCTGCCTCAAATATCAAAACAAACAAGAAAAGGAAGAATCTTTGGAGCCACACTGTTTATGTCTGTTGTCAGTTGGCCAGATTGTTTCAGTTTCTCACGCCCAGCTGTCTTGAAGAGTGTAGCCTCAGCTTTTCTGTCTCAAGAGAGACCTATATGTGAAGAAATGAAGGTTGTGTACAGCATGCATGTAGCCTTTGGTGAGCGTGGCTGCAGTACACTTGCAATTGTGACCATCCCCAACCTACTGAAATTTTATTTCTTATTTTTTTAATGTGCATGAGTGTTTTGCATGTATATCTGTTCACTGCATGCATATGCCAGAAGAAGGTGTCAGATCTTCTGGAACTGGAGTGACATGAAGTTGTTAGCTGGGAGTGGGAATGGAACTTGGATCCTTTACAAGAGTAGAGTATGTTTCCAATCACTTGCCATCTCTTCAGCTCTCTCCCATCTACTAATTTTTGATAAGCAAAATCATAAATACCCTTTTAAGTATTCCTTCTGCTGTAATAGTAGAGATATTTGGCTCTCAGAAATGAAAGTCAAGAGGTATATCCTCAGTTAATTCTACTGAGCTGCCTGCCCTTCCCATGCTGAGAAAAGGACCGCTCAGGGCAGCAATGGTATTTTAATTAAATTGATGAGCTTTGAAGTTCTATTATGTGGAAAAAGCCACATGGTTCATAATCCATGGTCCTTTATGAGATTAAAGCAGCAAGACTCAGAACTTCAGAGACATTTTTAGAATTGGGGAATGGCTGTATCAGTGTGTGTGTGATTTTAATTATTTTTCCAGAGGTTGGATGTCATATGGAAAACATTTTAAAAGTTAACAATATTGTTTTTTTCCATAGTGGATAGTCCTGTAAATTAGATCTCTGGTTTTCCAAGTATATATATTTTATATTCACAATATTTTTATGTTCTTGGTAGCTCTTGGCTGTGATTCTATTAAGGGAATCTTGGTGCTTGTCTATCTGTGGGCACAGAAGAGAGTAGCAACTGCATGGAATAGCATATTAGTTTGGGGTTAGAAAAATGACAGAGGGGTATTTACATTATTAATAACCTATGTTTTCTTAAAGTAAGATACACTTTAAACAATTCACTACATCAAACTCTTTTCATTTCCGAGGTTTTCCCACAGATCAGGAAGAGCAGCATTTAAGTTGAGAATCTTAAGTCAGCTTGCTTTTGAATGTATCTATGGCTCAGGAAGAACCAGGAAAGAATAACAAAGAGGCTGAAAGGGCAAGAGAGAACCCACTTCTCAAAAATCAATGAACACAGCCAAGAGCAGATGTTACTGACCTGTGAGGTCAGTGAATGGAAGAGAGGGCAGGATGGACAGCAAGCCAGGAATAAGGCTTAGACAGCATGATTTTAAGGTCAGATCTCCCGGAGTCTTTGTCCATGGAACAGCACTGGAAATGAATAAAGAGAAAGCATCATTCTATTTTTTTTTTGTTTCTTACATTTAGGAGAAAAGTACAATCAATAAGTATGTCTTTCTAGGCAATCTATAGACTCCAGAAAATATGTCTTTTCCAGCCATTGTTTTAAGGTCTCTTTCAAGCATGTTGTCTGGGCCGGGGGTACTAATCATGGGGATTGAGAAGACTATATTAGCATTAGACATCCTGAGATACCTCTGGCCTGGTTCATCAGAGTTCCAAGCCCTAGCAACTGATGCCTTCAAGTCCTTGTGTCCCCACTGTGTTTCTGACCCATCAGTGATGACATAGAGAAGGATTTGATAAGTAAAGTCAAAATATTCATCAATGAATGCTTTTATTAGCAATGAATTTTGAAGAACATCTAACAAGGATTTTTACAAGATATACTCAAGGGAAAGAAGATTTGATTTTTCTCTTTGTACCCAGTCTCCACATGTGACCTCCCCCACATAAATGGCTGCCTGGATTAAGACAACAAAAAACTGATGATAGCTGCTCGGGCCTTTAACAGTCTCTGGAAACTTAATATTTATCATTATTATTACTAAGAGGTTTCATTGGAGAAAACTGGGATGTGGCTCCTACAGGACCAGTTTTGCTGACATTGTATGGGAAAATTTTAGTCATGTCATTTGCTATATCATAAAAATATTTCCTTAACCCTTCAATTTTTTGAGTGGACATTCCTTGTATGGAAGGAACTTACAGGCACATACTGTGAGTAGATATTACCTTTTCTTCTCATTTTTTAGTTGGAAGCCTGTGCAGTGTTTCAGCTTTTGTCTGTGCATTAGAGACTTCAAATCAACATGGTGTAAACTAACATCCTCACATCTGGATTTATTCTGCCTGTGGATTTTCTGTTAAAGTTCATATGGCATTATAGATTCTTTCCCCCTCCTTACATATTTTGCTTTAAAGTATCATGAATATTATTTTAATTCCATCCTGAAATATGTTGAAAATTCCCTTACTTTAAATAGATAAATATTAGAATAATTCTAACAACACTTGTTTAAATTAAATGTGGTTCAGAATAATCACTTCTTTTAAATACAACATTCTAAGAATGGGTTTGGAGGAGGCAATGGTGCTTTGCACTTCAAACAGCTTGGTAGTTGGATCTTGACCAAATATTTTATTTTCACTGTTTCTTTAAAAAGCTCTGATTTGATAAATTGAGTGTCTTTGATGTAATTTTTATCTCATAAACCTCAGGACTGAATTAGTTGGGTGCTCCTGGTTACAGATGTCCTTAGGTGTTTCAATTCTGTTTATGACATCATGTGATACACCTGTTAGCTGCCTAAACTGGCAATACCTGGGGTGATTAAAGACAGAGAAAGTCATTTAAATTTCTGAATATTTGAGGAGATAAATGAAAGCTACCAAAAGGGAGGATGGAACCAGGAAGATGGTTCAGTGTTTAAAAATACACACTGCTCTTGCAGAAGATCTGAGTTCAGTTCCCATCACTCATGTTGGAGACCTTATGACAGTCTGTAACTCCAGCTCCAGAGAATAGCACACATGACCTCCATGGCCACCTGCACACAGATGCACAAACCCACATACAGACACATGATTCAAAATAATGAAACATATAAATTAACAAAGAAAGGGAGTTAAAATACTTACTGTTAATAAGACAGCCTTTCTGTTCACTGCTAATATTTAGTTGAAGATTGAGGATTTAAGAGCAATAGATTTATGCACTCCACACGGTGTCTATTTTTTCCTTTAATTCAGATGTAGTCACTCCCCTGGAAGTACAATTTCTAATGTATCGAGCCTCTCAGTAAAAAGCAATACAACGGGACATGATGTCAGTTGAGTAAGAACTGCAATTACAGAATACCATTTTCCTTGTGTGTGCATTTTAAAAAAAAATTGTACAAATTGTTTTGATAATTTCTCCCACCCCCAACAGAGCTTGGCAATCTATGCAGAAGAGGAAGCAGAAAGATTGTAAGAGCCCGAGGTGGTGGATGACTTCAAGGAAACAGTGTCTTCCAGACACAGCAGGACTGATACACATATGAATTCACAAAGACTGGCGGCACACAGGGCCTGCATAGGTTAAGACAGATGGGGTCCCAGCACTGACATGTGTAAGTGGAAACAGGGTCATTTGCTAGACAGGAAGCTGCTTGCAATTGATAGCTGCTAGCAAAAGAAAAATCAGTTTTTCCCAAAGCAGTATAGCTGGGTCGGTATATCAACCATACTCAAGGCAGACCTTTTGTCCAGGAGTAGTTGGCCAACACAAAACAAACTCCATGTTTGTGTGTGCTGGGGAAAGGAGCTTTTTGTTTCATCTTGCCCATGTTTTGATGCAGGCTGTAAACATTATGCACCTCCCTCAGTCTCAGAGGCAAACCTTTGATTTTTTTTCTCTTTCTAAGTAACAACAGGATTTTTTTTTTTATGAGTACCATTTTTTCTCACTGTGGTTGTTAGGATGTTGTCCAGCCTACTTGTACTTGTTAACCTCTTATTTCTATTACTTGATGAGCTCCAGTGGTTTTATTTCTCTAAGGACCCCTCCAGTTGTCATCTCCAGGTAGTCCCCAAGCTGTCAGTAATTATAATACATTTTCTCCCTCTTCTCAGAGACTCATTCCTGTTCCCATGTCAGTAAATAGCAGAGCTTTGTAGTCATGTTTTTAATTTTCTAGTTCCTTAATTTCAAATCCCAAATGCCTATGAAGATAGTTTTTAACATATCTATTCAACAAATGTTATTGCTATTTCTAAATGATGGCTAGACATAGCTGCTAGTTTGGAATAGGACCTGCATATTTCCTTCAGCTTATCTAAAGACACAGATCAAAGACAAACAAAGGAATCCTCTTAGGAAAGTGAATAGGTAGCAAACCTGAGATTCAATTTTATACCTCAGATATGTATTAGATGTGGGAAGAAAGCCAATGGGATGCTCAGTGGAGTGGAATTTACTGTTTGGTTAAAAGAGGAGAGAATTAGGAAGAAAAAGAAGAGAAGGGGGATGAGGAAAAGGGAAAGTAGAGAGAAAGAAATGAACAAGAGGAGCAGAAAGTAAAGGAGGAATAGGAGGAAGGGGAAACAGGAAGAGAAGGAAAGAAAATGAACAGGAAGGGAAAGAATAGAAAAGAGTTTTCATTGGATAATAGTGAAGGAATGGAATAGAGTTTTGATTGCAATCTTAGGATTCTTAAATAATTTACCTAAAAATTGAGTATGGGATATTGAAGAGACGATGAGACACTGATATATATATATATATATATATATATATATATATATATATATATATATATATGTATGTATATATATGCATGTGTATGTGTGCATACTTGTGTGTGTGTGTGTGTGTGTGTGTGTGTGTGTGTGTGTGTGTGTAGAATCAATATACAAAGACTAGCCAGAGAAAATCTGACTCAGTTAAGAGCACCACAAGAGGAGGATGAGTGGATCCCACATCAGCACATAGTTCCCTATTCTGCCACATAGTCTCAGAAGATCATGCAAGATCACCCAGATTCCCTGGAGCCAAATCCAGGCAGTAGGGAAATCCTGTGTCTATGAGGAATGGGTTCATCTGAGGATGATATTGTCTTCAGCCACTAGTCATAAAGTGCCATGCCCACTGGTCATAGAAACACATTTTAAAATGCAGCAATCATAGGGCTGGAGAGATAACTCAGTAGTTAAGAGCACTGGCTGCTCTTCCAGATGAACACAGGCTCAATTCCCAGCTCCCACACAGCAGCTCACAGCTCTCTATAACTCCAGTTCTAGGGATTGTGATGCCAATGAACATAAAATAAAGTTAAATAGATACGTAATATACCATTTAAAAATATAGCAGCTAGGTCTAAAAAAAATGTAGTTTCCCTGGGAAAGCATGTAAAAAGTACAAAGAACACAGAAAGATATGTGACCTAATCCTCATCTAGAGCTATAGCTAACACTGACCCTTCCCCATGCAGCATGTTTGTTTTGTTGTTTCATTTCCTTCAGTTTCTTTTCACTCAAATTCCTTTTCTCTCTTATATTACTTTTTATTGTGTCTCTGTTTGTGTGTGTGGTGGAGGGGCTACTCCTGACTGATCTCATTCCCAATGAAGGCTTCATGTCTCAGGCAAAACAGAAGATAAGGCTAATATGACCTATTTCCTCTTATTCCAAAACACCTTCAGAAGATAAATCATTGCTATTTAGATCAGAAGTATTGATACCAGCATAAATTCTCCCAGAATTCCAGATTCCTGTGATAATTGTTAAACTTCCAGATGGCTTCTTTTGTGAAATTGAACACTTGATATGAGGTTAATGAATTAATTCTGTTGATACCACAAAAATAGCTACTAATTTTTTTAGAGCTGAATTAAAGAATTTATTTCATTAACCTGAAATTAAACAGGAAATTCAGGGACACACCTAATGAATGAAAGCCATGCTTTTAAGAGAACATTCACATGTCATTGAATTTCTGGGTCCTAATTAAAGCCATGGCTTGTTTTTAGTAGAACCTCCTAAATGTGGAAATAATTTCTTGGGGAAATGTGTTTCAGACTCTGAGATATTTCATTTGCCTTGAGAAAATGAACACTTGCATCTTCTTACATTTTAATGGGTCTTGTTAGCCAAATTTTGATGAGTTAGTTCAAGTGAACAGAAAATAAACATAAAATAAATATAATTTCTTGGGTACATGGGCTTAATACCATGAAGGAAGTTGGGAAGCTTTGCTGAAGCTGAAACCTTTTCATGGTAAATTAATTCTGTAGTGTAACAGAGAAGGCTACACTCTGGTGGCATTACTGTTGCTTAGATGTTTCACAGTCTCCATAAGCATGAAACAGAAGAGAAGGAAAACAGGCAAAACCATGTCTCCTAAATCTCTTTTTTTTCTTTTCTTGTTTTTATTTAAATTAGAAAAAAGTTTGTTTTATATGTCAATCCCAGTTCCCTCTCCCTCCCATCCTCCCACCGACCCCCTATCCCATCCCCTTTCTGCTCCCCAGGGAGGGTGATGCCTTCCATGAGGGATCTTCAAAGTGTATCCTATCATTTGGAACAGGGCCTAGACCCACCCCGTGTTTCTAGGCTAAGAAAGTATCCCTCTATGTGGAGTGGGCTTCCAAAATTCATCCCTGTACTAGGGATAAATACAGAACCACTACCAGAGGCCCCATAGATTAACCAGACCTCCAAACTGACATCCACATTCAGGGGGTTTCCCAGCATGCTGGTTTCCCAGCTATCAGTATGGGGTCCATGAGCTCCACTCTTGTTCAGGTCAACTGTTTCTGTGGGTTTCTCCAGCCTGGTCTCGACTCCACTGCTTTCTTTAAGAAAAAATGTGTAAGTGGGGTGCAGTAATATATACCTTGAGACACTAAGGTAAGAAGAGGATTGTAAGTTCAAGGGCTAGCCATGTCTAAACAACAAATTCTAGGCCAATTTTGACTACACAGTGAAATCCTGTCTCATTTAAAATAAAGTAAGGGGTGGTTGAAATTTTGTTTTCATTTTCTGGGATTTATTTTTATAATAGTAACATCACAGAGTGCTGTGATGGCTAATTTTCATTGATTGATGGGATCAGATTCACTTAGGAAACATACCCTTCAGGGGCCCTGTGAAGATTTTTATGATATATTAACTGAGAAAGGAAGACTTACCCTGAACATAAGCAACACAATCCCATGGTCTCTGGGCCAAGACTCCCTGAATGGAGGAAAAGGAAAAAGTCTGACAAGTTCCCACAGTTGGCTCTCTACTCTGTTTCCTAGTGCACCTAGATGTGAAAAAGAAGTTTTATATTCCTGTTGCACATAGCTACAGGAAAACAAAATGTCAGTACCAGGAGTGAGACATTATTTGCTCCAATAAACTTGGCCAGTCTTTCAGAATTGGTTTGTGGGTGAAATTGGAGTTTGAGGCCCTGGATTGGGGAAGCCCTAGCACGCTATAGGCAGAGCTTAATATATCATGCTGATGGGAATTTTGAAGAGCAGAATGCCAATGAAAATGTAGACAATGAGGGCTGGACTCCTTAGAGAAGAACTGCATAAATGCAGGCTGTCCCATGCATGTCTTAGTCAATGCTCCAGTGCTATGAGGAGACACCATAATCATGACAACTCTTATAAAGGAAAGCAGTTTCAGAGGTTGAGTCCATTATCAGCATGGCAGCATGCAGGCAGACATTGTACTGGGGAAGACAAGAGCTCTACATGAGGATCCACAGGCAGCACAAAGAGAACATCTGCCACTGGGCCTGGCTTGGCAGGCCCACCCCCAGTGACACATGTCCTCTAACACAGTCACAACTCCTAATCCCCATAAGTAGTGACAGTCCCTAGTGACTAACCATTCAAATATATGAGCCAATGAGGGCCATTCTCATTCAAACTGCCACAAAGAGGAAAGGATAGAAATACCCAGTTAAAGAATTTAATTTTGACTCAGAGGATAGTCCATCATGGTAAGGAAAGCATGGCAATGGGAGAGGCTTATAGTGGTGGCATCAGGACTGTGATGCTTCTTGATCACATCTAGGTGGGTCAGGAATTGCTTCTAAGCCTAAAGACCACCCAAAATTGTCAATGATTGCTTAATGACCTTCCAAGATTCGAGCAAGAAGCCTTAAAGTCAGGCTGCCTTGAGCTGCACCTACAGCCATGCCTTCCTAGTGCATTCTAGATAATACATATTGCATATATTATCATGTTTCTTCACCACTGAGCATAGAGAAAATGCATTTGTGTCTCAAAAATGTGTTTCCTGATCCATGAAACTTAAAGTTTTTCCAAGGGAAGTTGAGAGAATTCTCCTTAAATATTTAAAAATGGGCAATGTGCTCCCTAGATCAGAGTATGTATAGTATTTCTAATGAGCAGTGGTTGGAACATTAGAGAAATTTTCAAGGTCACTAACCACAGTATATTAAGTTCCACTTGTAATTGTTCCATAGTAAAAAAGTAAATAAATAAATGAACATCACAGTCTCAGGTTGTTCAGTGTCAACATACTTAATGCAACCAGCTCTATGGGCAAGGATTCTCTCTCTCTCTCTCTCTCTCTCTCTCTCTCTCTCTCTCTCTCTCTCTCTCTCTCTCTCTCTCTCGCTCTTTAGGCAATCATATAGAACCCAATATATAACTCAAAGGATGCTAGCTCTCTGAATATATTATATGATCATTTAGTTAATTTTTAAACACAGTGAGATAAACCTACTGTACTCTAAGAAAGACTAGAACATATTAAGCTATTTCATTAACTAACATTTATAACAACCATCTGAAGCAAAGACATTCTTTCTTTTTCCACTGATAAAATGAAGTGAAAAATAGTGGAGCCTTGGGAAAATTAACGAGATAATGCACACAAAGCACCATGCATAATAGGTGTCTGTGATGAGTAGTTGTATCACATTAATGGTATGATGAAACCATGATGAGAGTTTAAATATGCCAACTGAATTGACTTGAGTTGAATCAGATTAAAATGCAGCTAGGCTATTTTTCTTGTGTTAAAAACTGTTAGTGAACTGGATAGAGGTATTCACTTATCATAGTTTTGTAACATCTTTTATGAAAAGCATGCTCTATTTCCTGGACCAAGGTGAAGAAGCAAGGCAACTGAATATAATCCATTAAGCTATTTAGCATGATGGAAAGGACATGATCTATGTGGACAAGGAGATAATAGGGTAAGATGTTGATTATCACATGAGGTAGAGAATGCTAATGTATCAATCAGGGTAACTCAAATGGTTCAACCAAATCCTCAAGTCTCAGAATGCTAATACTCTGACTAAAGTGCTAAATAACATGTATCTTCTCCCCAGATATTAGAAAACCATCAGGCTGTATGTGTACAGGCTGTATTCTTGGAAAAAAATTATCCCTAGTTAAAGCATGGGGGTCCATTGTAAATTCATATAATCTTGGGATACAATTTTAATCCTCCATCATTTTGTCAGACAATTATTCTTGTTTGTTTAGAATACCTGATTGAGCTTCTTAAGCATTTTATTTATGCACTTGCCTTTTTGTTTTGTTTTGGTTTGAATTTGGCTGTTGATAATAGAAACCCCCATGTGATCCCTGAAGGCCAGTCTGCATTTTAGGAATTGATTCAGTAATTTGCTTTTGTTAATGCTCAATGAATCAAATATGCTGTCAGACCCAAAGTGATTACATCTGAGGTTTGGGCCTATTCCTGTTAATTTGATTTTTATCAATGATTCTTCCATAATTTTTGCAGGGTCTATCAAGAGTCCTCCCAGAAATTGCAACTACAGTTTTTCTGGGTAAAATGGTGGTTGACTCAGGAGTCCAGTTCCAGTAAATCTGGATGATTTAGCAGCTCACCCAAGCCCAGCATGAGTGGGGAAATGTAAAAGCCACAGCTGGTAGCATGAGCTCCCATGGTTTCCTTTGCTCTTAGGCTGATATGAAAAAGGAAAGGGCAGGAAGATGGACATTCACTTACAGAAGCAAACAAAGCTTTGCCTAGGAAAAGTCTCATTCTGAGAACAGGGTGGTCAGACACAAGGACAGACACTTCAACAACCACCCCCCGCGCCTCACTCTACATTTCCTTTGTACGAAAAATTTTAATGGGAATAAAAAAAATTAATTTTTAAAATTCATACAATATGTAATAATCATGCATTTCCTTTCCACCATCTCCTCCCAGATCTCTCCCACCTCCCCACTCACACAAATCCACACCTTTCTTTTTCTTTAAAAAAACAAACAAAACCAAAATAAACAAAAATAAGAAATAAGAAACCTCATAAAAACAAAATGTGTAAGCCAAAGACCCAATAAAGAAAAATCTGTCCATACAAAATCTTTTTAAAAAAATAAAATGAATTTAAATCTAATCACAACATTTAGATTTATTTGACATTAAGCCAGATAAGTTTCCATTAATCTGATCTGAGAAGTTTGTCATTTTGCTCAAATATATTTTGTGACCATTTATTCATGTCTATTTTAAGGGAATAGGGAGTTAGCTCAGCAGATAAAATGTTTTCTCTGTAAGCATAAGGCCTGAATTTGATCTCCATAATCCACAGAAGAAGAAGACTAGAAGGAGGAGGAGGATTCCGACACTGGGGAGACAGGCGAAGGGATACCTGTGGCTTTCTGGACAGAGCAAGCTATTAGGTTACTCTTAGACTAGTAAGAGATCCTACCTCAAACAGCAAGGTGAACAACATCTTATCAACACCACTGTTGTGGCTTGTACTCAAATACACACACACACACACACAAAAAAAAAAAAAAAAAAAAAACCAGGTCAAGCAACTCCCAAAATATGACACAGAGACTTGTTACTTTAGCTTTAGCTTAAGTTTGTTCTCAACTAGCTCTTAAAACTTATTTTTTGTTGTTTTTGTTTTTTGTTGTTGTGGTGGTTTTTTTCTCCATTTTTATTTAAATTAGAAACAAGATTGTTTTACATGTCAACTCCAATTTCCTCTCCCTCCCCTCCTCCCCTGCCCCCCACTAACACCCTACCTCTCCCATACCATTTCTGCTCCCCAGGGAAGGTGAGGCCTTCCATTGGGGAGTCTTCAGAATCTGTTGTATCTTTTGTGATAGGGCCCAGGCCCTCCCCTGTGTGTCTAGACTCAGGGAGTATCCCTCTATGTGAAATGGGCTCCCAAAGCCTATTCCTATGCTAGGGATAAGTACTGATTTACTACAAGTGGCCCCATAGACTTCTGATGCCTCCTCACTGACACCCACTTTCATAGGGTCTGGATCAGTTCCATGCTGGTTTCCCAGTGATCAGTCTGGGGAACAAGAGCTCCACCTTGTTCAGGTCAGCTGTTTCTGTGGGTTTCACCAGCCTGGTCTTGACCCCTTTGGTCATCACTCCTCCTTCTCTGCAACTGGATTCCAGTGCAGTTCAGTGTTTAGCTGTGGCTGTCTGCTTCTACTTCCAACAGCTGCTGAATGAAGGCTCTAGGATAGCATATAAATTAGTAGTCAATCTCATTATCAGGGGAGGGCATTTAAGATAGCCTCTCCTCTGTTGCTTAGATTGTTAGTTGGTGTCATCCTTGTAGATCTCTGGACGTTTCCCTAGTGCCTGATTTCTCTTTAAACCTATAATGGCTCCCTCTCTTATGGTATCTCTTATTTTGCTCCCCTCTATTCTTCCCCCTATGCAACCTTCCTGCTACCTTATGTCCTCCCTACCCCTCCTCTTCTCCCCTTCTCATTCTCCTAGTTCCCTCTCCCCTCCCCCAATGCTCCCAATTTGCTCAGGAGATCTTGTCCCTTTCCCTTTCTCCAGGGGACCATGTGTGACTCTCTTAGAGTCTTCCTTGTTTCCTAGCTTCTCTGATGATGTGGATTGTAGGCTGGTAATCCTTTGCTCTTGTGTCTAAAATCCATATATGAGTGAGTATATATACCATGTTTGTCTTTTTGTGACTGGGTTACCTCACTCAGAATGGTTTCTTCTAGTTCCATCCATTTGCCTGCAAATTTCTACATTCCATTGTTTTGGTTTTTTTTCCTGCTTCATCCATTGTGTAAATGTACTACATTTTCTCTATCCATTATTCAGTTGAGCGGCATCTAGGTTGCTTTCAGGTTCTGGCTATTACAAATAATGCTGCTATGAACACAGTTTAACAGATGTCCTTGTTATATAAATGTGCTTCTTTTGGGTATATGCCTAAGAGTTGAATTGCTGGATCTTGTGGTAGACTGATTCCCATTTTCCTGAGGAATCGCCGTACTGATTTCCAAAGTGGCTGTACAAGTTGGCACTCCCACCAGCAGTGGAGGAGTGTTCCTCTTTCTGCATATCCTCCCCAGCCTAAGTTATCATATTAACCCATTTGTATTAATCTATGTTCTGCCATGAAGATCACTACCTCTCCTTCATACTGTATGTCTGACTTCTTTTACTTCTCACTGGAAAATCCTGCAAGTCTCAGAGTTCCTATCTCTGCCCAGAAGTCCCACCTTTCCTCTCCTACCTAGCTACAGGCCATTCAGCTTTTTACTAAATGAATCAGAAGGTGTCTTAGGCAGTTGAGTTAAAACAGCGACACATCTTCACACAGTGTGATCAAATGTCCCACAATAAATACACCCCCCCACCCACACACACCATGCAGGCACACACACAGAGTGAATGCACAACATGCAGAAACACACAAGCATGCACACACATAAACACACACAATTGGAAACTGATTACTTCTTATCAAGTCACAGAAGCTCTGCTCGGCCTCTTTCCTTCACATGGAAAAAGACCACATGAAATATGGAAAGGTTTGGCTATGTCTACTACCTCAAGTGTTGCTATGGTATTATGGGTGTTTGCATTCATTTTAACTTACTAAACTCTCTATATTAAATATATACAACTCTTTCCCATTCATACTCACATGTTGACTGGCTTAATCTAGTGCATGTTTTGTGGAGGAAAACACAGATGCCATGAGTTTCTGAGAGCTGCCAACCTTTATGTCCAGAAGACATTGTTTCACCTGTCTTCCCCAACTTCTGACTCTTAGAATCTTTCTGTCCTCGCTTCCATGATGGCCAGGAAGTGATGACGTATAAATACCCTGTTTATGACTGAGTACTGAATTGACTAGTTATGAGTTTCTGTATTAACTACTGTCCTCTGTTCAAAGGATTTTCTGGGGTGAGGTCTAAGAGTGGCATTAATATATTTGCAGAGAGATATAAAATAGAGGGCAATTTGATACTATATCCATTGAGCCATTAATAGTAATAGGTTCATGCCTGGAACCTGTGAACTGCTTAGCCATGTGTTCTGGCCAGATTTACAGCAAAGTGGAAGCTTTCCAGTGAGAACCAACTTGAGTTCTCCGTGTCCTGTGACCAAAATGTGTGGTATGTTCAGCAATGGAGGATTTACTATCAATGTCTAGTAGGCAACCAAGAAAAATGACAAGAGTCTGTACTGTTTGAGGGCTACTGGAAACCCCTGACTAGCAACTCAAGAGAAGGCATACAACAACTAGGGCTGGGCTATTTATTTGGTAGCACAGATCTACTGGGAGGAGCATTGTCATCCCCAACATTATGTAATTCAAATTACAGCATACATATATATGTGATATGTATGTGTGTATATATGAGCATTTGTATGATTACACATCGTTTCTCAAACATCTTCAGTGTTAGCTATAACCCAACTATACTACACCTAGGCATACACTCAAAGGAATCTACCACAATACACAATGTCCATTGCTTCTCTGTTCACAATAGCTAGAACATGAAAACAGTCTAAATTTCCATTAACTATGAATGGATAATAAAAATTCCATACACAATGGACTTTTATTCAGATGTAAGGAAAAATGAATTTTTCAGGTAAATGGATAAGCTGGATAACATCTTATTGTATGAGGTAACCCAGACCCAGAAAAGAAATGTTGCATATTTTTACTTGGGTGGATTCTAGTGTTGAACCTTTAGATCTGTGTGTTTAACTTGGATCACCTGTAGAACCCAGGGAGCTTGTCCCTTTCTAGCTTCATTTGTAGGAAGGGAGAATGAGAAAAATGGGTGGGTGTAGGGGAAATGCTGGCCATGCCCACTTGGAGGCTGGCACAGGTGACGCAGACCACACACACTTGGGTGTGGTCAGAGTGAGTAGCAAGACTTTAAATATGAAGGTCACACGCACGTGGCTCTCTCTGTTCCCTGACCTGCCTGGTTGTACAAGACTAACTCTGTCACATGAGTACTTTCCTAATAAACATCGGCTCATCAAACTTGCTCTGACTCCTTTGCAATCTGCATTTATTGCATTTCACGATAGGTGGGAATAGTAGAACATGGGCTATATGAAGGCAAAGGAAGAAGAGTAGGCAAAGAGGTGTAAATAACACTGCTCTTTTATAATGCAAAGGATTTTAATTTCTTAAAATTAAGATGAAGAGAGTATGAAAGAAATTTCCCTAAATAAATATCTATTATTATAATTTACATCTGAGTTAAGAGTTGATTTATCCGTGAAACTAAATATTGATCTGAGAAATATAATTAAATCTAGCAATTTATTTTCCAATTTCCACAAAAGCAGAATAAACAGATCACAAAATTAATCTCACTTTCATTGTTACTGCCCTCTGGCACTTACTCCTCATACTTTGGGAGAAACTGGAATTTTATTTATGTGTAGAATATTAAGGGCTAAAGATGATCACTAAAATAGCTGAAATTCCTCAACTGAGCACCCACATTTTGTAGAAAAATACAGTAATAAGGAATATGAAATTCATTTAAATCCATCCTTTACTTTTTCTCATTGCTATAACCAACTGTTGGAAGAGTACTAGAGACTGGGGGGCTTAATCTAGTTCATGGTTTTAGGGCAGTGACGTGTTGTGGGAATTCATTCTGCCAATAGTTTTGGGGTACTGGCCTTAGGATACTTTCATGTGCAGATGTGATCTCTCATATGGAAGAGGAGGGTTTTGTTGACTCTCTTGGGAGGTCCCAACAGAAGCAAGCCTTGCAGTTGTTCACATCTCCCCTGGGTAGAATGGCATGATATAGCAGCTGGATCTATGCCAATTTCACCTTGTCCTGTATAAATGAGTCTGTATTTCCCATAAATTGTCACATCACAGATGGGGCATAGAAGAAGCAACAGCAGAAGGGCTCTTCAGTTGTGACCTCTCACTTCCTCCCAGAGGAAAGCTGAGAGCAATAGGAAGCAGAGAGCAAGTACTTGTGGAGTCTCCATTTTCATCCTGTCAGAAATCCCAGCCTACAGAAGGGCAGGTACTATTTGTATTCTGAGGTGTGCCTTCCCACTTTAGTTAGACTTCTGCAGAAACAATATCACAGACACACCTTGAGATGTGTCTCCCAGGTGATTCCAAATCCCCTTGAATTGACAATAAACATTAACTATTAACCATACACTTCCTTAAAATACATGACAGTACAAATGTTTCAAAATAAATTAAAACTGCTATAGCACTTTAGTGACCTTTTAAAATCTTACTATGGAATATCTTTCATTTTGCAAGATGATGTTTTATACTGATATTCCTATAGTATATGAAAATTTGCTGTTTTTAAGATATGAAGGCCAAATCTATTCAGTTTTTTTTTCATTTTCTTTCTTAGAAAAAGAAGCCAAGAGTTTTGTTTGCTGCTGCTGTTGTTTGCTTGTTGGGAGAAGTTTGATTTAACTTAGCATTGCTTTTTAAAGGCTTTTGCAAACAATTCCTGCGGGCCAATCATAGCCATAGATTTTTCTTAGTATAGTTTGCCAAAGGATGATGATGAAGAAATGGAGAGAAGGGCATGAGTCATGACTTCTGTGCAGTATTTGTTTGCTTATATTTTATTTCTTTAGGCTTTGATTGATTTATTTTTGTCAATACAGTAGTGGACTACTTTGTAAAGAAAGATATAATGACTAATATTTTTCCATAACAAATAAAAATAAACAAACATGTACCCAGAGATATTTTTTACTTTTCTTTTACCTTTATGACACTGAATTATTTTGCAGTAGATATTTAAGATGTTTTATACTTTATTTTTTAAAAGTTTAACAACTTTTAAATAGAAAATAATAACCTTAGACTTTAATAAAATATTACTTTTTCTCACATTTTATAGTTAGAGTTCATTTGTCAGACAGTGTATGCTTGTATTATTCCAGATGAAATATAGATCTGGATATCCTTGAATATATATCATATAATGTTCATTCTCTTCATTTTCCTATTGCTTTAAGGTTGGAAATTCCTTCACATTAGTGATTATTTTACAATGTGACCCATGGAGAAATGTTCTGTGCATTTTTTCATAGCCTGTGTTTCACAGCTGCTGTGTCAAACTAATTTTGAAAGAAATTACTTTGCACTATATCCTACCATATACATATGCTACAAATTAATTGGAAGAAAAAATCATATACTAAACCCAAATTTAGGTCATGCAGATTTATCTGAAGACATTCATGCGTGATAGTGTTGCCTTTCCTTCCTCAGATAATTAATATTCATGCTAATAATGCTTAGTATTTATTCCCAGGCCTCCCTGTAAGAGCATTGGTACTTTACTGTGTGTATATAGTTTTATAAAAGATTTATTTAATATATATAAATATATGGTTTGTCTGCATGTACATACATCTGTATACCAGAAGAGGCCATCTTATCCCTAATACAACAGGTATAGTTGGTTTTGAGCCATCATATGCATGCTGGGAATTGAACTCAAGATCTCTGAAAGAGCATCCAGTTTTTTATACATTGAGCCATCTTTCCAGTCCACATGTATAATTTAGAGTAGAAATATAACTTTCTGCCTTAAATATTTTATTCTCAGAATGAAATGCTTTAAACTATTTTTGAAAATATTATTTGTATATTTGGAGGATAATATATTTTTTTCACAAAGATATCCAAAGTTTCAAATAACAAAACAATTGCAAGTGGTGTGTTTTGTCAAATCACTTTAGGAAAGCATACTAAAAGCCTTGAGGAGAAGGTATGTGGAAATCCTTATTCCTCACATTTTTCATATTCACTTTCCAAGAACATACTTAGAAAGACATCTGACAGCTATTCAGCTGCTCATTTCATCCTGTGTTGTTATCTAAAGGGCTGATCCACTGCCACTGCCTCTCCTGCCCCAGAAAACAAACCAACAAGCAAACACCATGATAGACCAAAGACCAACAGGCTTAAGTTCTTTGAAATCTTACAATTGTCTTCTGAATATCACATATATTATATGTCTTCTTTTAGTCATATATGAGAGTAAGGCTCTTCCCCCATTCTTTCTAACAGTAGAGCATGTATCTGTAGCTTAGTGAGGAGCAACTGTTGAAAATGTAAGAGGCCCTAGCATTCAATCTCCAGTACATGGGGAAATAAATAACTAGTATATAGAGTGACACTATTTGCTTTCAGTCTCTTGGAAAAATTATATCGAAATAATTCTGCTTAGCACAGAGCTCCATAGTTAGGAGATTGACAGTACAATTGAAGATTCAAAAGCAACGTTACCAGTTACCACCAGTACTCACTCACCCTGATTAATCAAATAAACAAGCCAATAAATTCTTAATTCATATACAAATAATGACTGGAGAGAACTATTTAGGAACCTTTACCAAATCTCTCTGGACTGAAGTCAGGATCTGGAGAAGACCATGTGAGCATCCAACAGGCACTTCCCCAGGCGTATCTCTGTGCCAGCAATCTCGAGCTTTGTCTGGGGCTCTCCCCTAATCCCTGTCTGCCCAGATCCTCCTGGCTGTATCTCCCTCATTCTTATTGCCCTCATCACACTGTAATGACCAAAATTTTTCAGACTTTGTCTTATCAAAGATCATTAGACCTACTCTTCTTTCTCTATAGATTTCTCTTTGGTAAGGAAACAGCTATCTGTCCCAGGAAACTCATACACATAAGGGGACCATTTCATTACATACTGTAGACAGTGTATTTATATTATGAAAAGTATTATGGGTAACACAATATGTAGCAAGGATTTTCATGTATTTCTCTCTTAAAAGCAGTAGTTAGTAACTGAAACATTGTTTTCAAGTCAAACTGTATAGAAAATACACAAGGTGCTGTGTTTGAGGGGTAAACTTTTCTTCCTCTAGTGGCATGCTTAAGTGTTTGGTTACTTTTGAGGTTTTCTTCAATTCCTCAAACTTACTTACTCATGCAATAGAGAACTGAGAACAGGAATGTTAAGCTAGCACCAAATATGGACTAACCACAGCCAGTACTTCTAGAACAGTATTTTATGTCAAAGGGGAATTTTATATCCCTCTCCACGCGAACACTCGGTAGTGACTCAAGACACAGAGGGTTTTCATGACTTGGTAAGTGAGGATGGGGATACTCTCTAGGTGTAAATGGGTAGAGAGAGGGGTCTGCTAAACACCCACACTAAACACAGCAGTCCCCACAGTGTTTTCAGCCCAGAATGCCAAACTAGCAGTGTGGCTGCAGCACCTAGGGGTACTAGGGATGATGAGGGTGACTCAGGTAGGGAGAAGAGACCACCCTGAGATCCAGATCCTAAACCACACAGCTAGCAGGGCTTTTCCAGACCTGAAACAGCAGAAAAGACAGAGATTCTGCAAATCTGAGATTTCAGTGTTGTTATTTGTACGTTCCCTTGTACCTAGAAATCCCTGGTCAGGTCCAGGTTCTGAGGACCAGAGCTGAAATCATGTCAGATCAGACCCCCCTGAAGTCTGGCCTTCTGTCACCTATCTTCCATTAATTATGTGTTCTCCGTCCCACTTGGAGCACAGTGTGGAGAAGGAACAACCATCCTCACACACCACACTTTCAGCAGTTCTCCAGCCTGAAAGCCTCACACTCCTTGGGACAGAAGATCCCATTGCTATCATGCATGGTTATTTAAATTCTCCTTGACCAGGGATTTTTAAAAGGTTCATAAACCATTTAATTATAAAGGTTAGCTAGTTAAGCATCTTTACTCAATTTCAGTTTCCCAGATAAGCATCATTTAAAGACCCGAGCTGCACCAAGTGACCCTTTTAACAAGGTCAATGATTCGTCATCCATTCGAAAGCTCTGGCGAGGCTAAGGGAAAACATACAATAACCGACACCTCCCCCACAGTCATTATATAGAAAGGGGAGAGAGAAAGTGCCCACCACGTGCCCCTTTTGTGCTGTTCCTGCAAACGCAGCAGACCTCCTGCTATATAGACCCTGCTCCCAGCCCTCCACACCCAACAGCATCATCCCATCTGAACCACCAACACCAGCCATGGGAAAGGTGAGCCCAGGGTACCCAAGGCCTGGGGAGGGACCTGCCCTCGGGTCCATGCCACATCAGGTCACTGAGCCCTGCCTTGCCTTACAGATCACCTTCTATGAAGACCGCGGCTTTCAGGGCCGCCACTATGAGTGCAGCAGCGACCACTCCAACCTGCAGCCCTATTTCAGCCGCTGCAACTCTGTGCGCGTGGACAGTGGCTGCTGGATGCTCTATGAGCAGCCCAACTTTGCAGGCTGCCAGTACTTCCTGAGGCGTGGGGACTACCCTGACTACCAGCAGTGGATGGGCCTCAGCGACTCTGTCCGCTCCTGCCGCCTCATCCCCCACGTGAGTCCCTTCCTACATCCCTCTGGCCTCAATCTCATCTTCTCCCTAGTTGTCTAGTTGTACTTTGAGCTGAGGGATCGGTTGACTGCGACCTTCCTTGTTGGGATTTTCTAGGATTCGGGAAAATGCCGCAAACCTTTGACACTTGACATTTAAGGCAGACCTAAGACCCATAACAGAACAGGCTGCGGGAACTGCTCTTCAGTTTTCCCACTTAACAGAAATGGCTGGGGTGGGGTAGAAGTTCTTTTGGTGAGTCCTGCGATGTGACAGGTCAGGGTTTCTGACATCCCCCTGTCTACTCTGCGTGTCACACAGTCCAGCTCTCACAGGATCAGGATCTACGAGCGGGAGGACTACAGAGGCCAGATGGTGGAGACCACCGACGACTGCTCCCACCTCCAGGACCGCTTCCACTTCAGTGACTTCCACTCCTTCCACGTGCTGGAGGGCTACTGGGTCCTCTACGAGATGCCCAACTACCGGGGGCGCCAATACCTGCTGAGGCCCGGGGAGTACAGGCGCTACCACGACTGGGGCGCCATGAATGCCAGGGTGGGCTCTCTGAGGAGAATCATGGATTTCTATTGAAATTTCTTACTCTGCCCTTTCATCATTTGGAAGTTAATAAAGTATTTTATGTGTGTTCCATGCAGTAATGGGGTCCTCTGTTCTTTTCGGCTTTCTTAGAAGGGCATAGCAAAACTGCAGACAGGAAAAATATGGATATTCATATATTCAGTGTGTGTTGTGGGCTGAGTGGCCAGGAGCTCAATCTCAGGATCCTGGACCTCAACCACTCACTAGCTATAGGTGGTAGGGCAAGCCACTTGGCTTTTCTGTGCCTTGGTTTCCTAATTTGTGAAGATGGGAGTAATAATACTCTTCTCTTGAGGCATTGATATAGATTGCATGTAGGGCATTCATTCTCCTCAGTGCTCTGACTTGACAGTCTTTTGGGGTGACTGAGTGGGCTAAATAAAACTGCATCAGTGGTAGATAGAGTTAAAGAGTTATTTGTTAGCACAGCCATTACTGACACATCCAAAGAATCTAAAACTATCGGGTTGAATGACGAGATTTTTTTAAATATTTTGCATGCCGAGAGCACAGATTTGGCAACCAATGGCCATCTTTCAGAGAAGCCAAAAGGCTCTTTCAAATGTCATTTCTAATGGAGCTATATAGAACTTGGCAGTGTGGACTGGAGTAAACAGGTACACACCCTGTACATGAGTAAGGGCTGAGAGCACATGGTTAGGGGAATACATGGCAGGAATTAAAAGCTCATAAGCACATCTTGGACCTGGCAGATAGTATTCCCAAACTTGGATCAATCTTTGTGACACTGAATTCACCAGTAGATTTGGTAACAATTCCTTCACTACAAATGGGGAAAAGGGAACCTGAAGACTTGTTTGGGGAAGCTCAAGATGACTTTTCTGCAAGGAGTCATGAAAAGAAATCTAAGCAGGCATTCTGTTATACCAAACAGGTCTCTTTATGTACAAACACTGCATATTATATGTTTACATGGGAAGCAGAAAAAGCAAATTGCTGTACAGCTCATGATTTTTGCTTTAATAATGAAAATGACAACTCTTAGAAGTAAGATAATGGTGAACTAAGTAATTTTCTGTCTTTACCTAATATACTTGCAAGCTCCAAGATAGCTGGAGAATCTCTGAGGACATTTTAGAGTAGTTGTGTCTAATACACATGTCCATATGAACTCTTGAAGTGAGTTTAGTCTGAGGGAAGATATATCCTAAGCATAAAATAGCCACCACATTCTAAAGACTCAGTTTTAAAAGCACAAATATCCCATTAATATGTTTACATATAACTTAATGTTTAAAGAATAGTATTTTGTATATTAGAATAAAATATAGAGTAAATAAAAATTAAAACCAACTTCACACATACCGTTTAAATTTTTAAATATAGCCTTTTTTAAACTTTTAAAATATAAGCCTTTAACCTAAGATTACATTCCTTACTAAATTTCTATTGAGCAGTGATGACGGAGACATTCAGGCAGGATAGATGATGAATGAGAAATTGTGTTCAGAAAACACTCAGATCTTAGCATTTGGGTTCGAGATGTTCTGGCATGAAATTGGGTTATTCTGAGAGTTTAATAGACAGCAGGTAAAATATTCAAGCATTATGATCAGTTATTCCCCTGTGAGGAGATGCTCAATTAAATTGTAATTTTCACTTGTCATCAATGAAAGAGAATAAGGGGAGAATGAACCCCACTCTGGTGTTGTGAGTGCCCATTGAAATGTTCCAAAGAACTGAAATGTCAACAGCAAACAGGGACCCCACTGAAACAGGTTACTACTCAGTAGACCCCTCCAGTCTGCCCCTGTGCAGTGATAGTTCTTCAGGTCCTGTGTTTTCAGTCTGGAGTCTTGTGTATTTGGCTTGCATACTCAATTCTGAGATTCTGCAGATGCCATCCTGACACATCCGAATCCCCTGGAAAGATCTAGTATAGTGCATTGGGTACAGGGTAGACTCATGAATGAACAGAAATATGTACCTCAGATGCTTGCTGGCATTCCCAGCCTACCATTTATAGTTACATAAAGGCACTGGGCGGCCCTTCTACTACCTTTCCTCTGTGCACGTTTTGTTTCTATCTCTATCCCATCATCTTCATGGTGCTTCTTTTTTTATTCACTTTATTTTAAAATATTGAAGGATCATTGAAGGAGAATCCCAGAGGCATTTTGCACAACAATGGATCTAGCACGGCCATAGATTTCTTTTATTTTGTTGTTGTTATATCCAAAGCATAAATTCTTACTCTAGATAACAGTTAATAATGAAAACTTGCATTTAGATATAGGGAGAAATAGTAATTTCTGAGGAGTTAGGATGAGATAGTCACTTACAAAACATTATCCGGGGAAGTCAGTGCCACGTCTAAGAGTGGTAAGAGGAGTAAACCCTTTGGGGAACAGGGCAGTAAGAGGAATGTCAAAGTTACTGGTAGACAGTAGCAGGGAATGACAAAATCTGTACCAACCAGAAAGTACATGCCTTACCTAAAGGCTCAGGAACACAAACATCGTAAAGCACACGGAGAATGTAATTCAGTCAATCCTAAGGGTGTTTTGTTTGTTATCTCTGAACAGATAGAGTCTGTCCTAAAAATGAATACTTCAGGCCAGAAGAGACAGGATTAGAAATTCCCATTTATCACAATATTCCACCATAGTCTGTTACTGTTCAATACCCCTTATTATGGACTTCTTACATGTCCCGTTGATTCTCCACAGAGACTGTGCTGAAGAGTTTTATGTCAACTTACACAAGCCAAAGTCATCTGAAAGAAGGGAACCTCAATTAAGAAAATGCCTCCATAAGATTGAACTCTAGGAAGACCTATAAGGTATTTTCTTATTTAGTGATTAATGGGGGAGGTCCCAGCCTATTGTGGGTGGTGTTATTCTGGGTTTTGTAAGAAAGCAAGCTGAGCAGGCTAACAGGAGCAAGTCAGTAAGCAGCAAACACACACACACACACACACACACACACACACACACACACACACACACGCACACGCACACGCACACGCACACGCACACGCACACGCACATGCACACGCACACGCATACGCACACGCACACACACACACACATACACCTCTGCTTCTGCATGGGCTCCTGCCTCCAGGTTCCTGCACTGCTTGAGTTCCTCTCCTGACTGCCTCCAATGGTGAACAGTGATGTGGAAGTGTAAGCCACATAAACACTTTTCTTCTCAATTTGCTTTTGGTCATGGTACTTTATCACAGCAATAATAATCCTAATTAAGACTGAATGCATCCACATTCTCTGAGGTGGAAGTAATACTCCCACTAAGATCCCCAGCAGAAACAAAAGTGACCAAACATCAATCAGAAACTGGGCTAGGTTTCCACCTCGAATGCTCCCTGGCCTTATATGACCTGCAGTTTACAGTCACACATAGGGAGATCTCTAGCTTCTTTCCTTCAGGCACTTGTGCACTTCCGGTTTTGTTTCCACCCCCATCTGCTCCCTGATCATTCCAATGTATTCACTTTACTTTTTCAATTATTGAAAGAAAATAAGACAAAATGGACAATTAAAGAAGGACCCCAGAGGTGTAGCAACAGACATAGCTTTTTGTTAGCTCTTAATAATATCTTGTCACTCTGGACAAGAAGTAATATTGAAATCCTGTACTAAGTGCAGGACTCAAAGGAAGAATGTTTCCCTTCATGATGCAGAACAGCACTTGACAGTGTTTGTCAAATAGCTAGCTAAGAAAAACTTTTTATAGAAATTGAAAACTAAAATCTAGAGCAATGGGGCATGGTTCATTCATGAACTATTTATTAACATGCCTAGAAGAAAACAGGAATACTTTATGCTGTCTTTGTGAATAGAATATTAATAGATGGAAAACAAAGAAAATGTCGCAAAGGAACTTCTTTATTTCAAATCAAGTTCTGGTTTTCAAAACTCATTTGAAGTCATTTTTTATAACAAGATAAGACTCTGGAAAAGTTTCCAGGACTCTTGCTCTGAACATGCAATTATTTTTATCCTGTCACATTTGTAGACATAGAGATAGGAGCTGTCAGAGAATGATGGAAGGAATTCTCTAATTCACTGAAACCAAAATATTGATAAAAGACCGACTGTTAGACTGATAAAATGTTTACAACGCTTGTCTCAAGAACCACTCTAATAATAGTTGCAGCTGTGATTAATTTTTATGAAAAATCTTTGACCTGGCCAATGGAAGGCCTGCATGTTACACTCAATAATTAAATGGATAC